>NC_035446.2:52076764-52077864 GCF_002127325.2 Helianthus annuus | reverse complement strand
CTGGTGGCGCACTCCCCACACAAGCAGCACCCGACGAAGGGGGGACGGGTAAAGCTACAGGCCCAAAAACTTCGACCCTTCTTTCTAAATGGAGGTGGCCAGGGCACCTCATCTTGTCATTTCGTCCTTGCTCATTCCCGTTAGGCCGAAGTCTTTGGCCTTTCCTTCTCCGCGCCCGCTCACGCTTCGCTGACCTATCGCGTGGTAAAGAGAAAAAAGTACGAAAGAATAGTAAACGGAGCACACCGCAGAAAGATTCTAAATATGAGAAATCCCCCTTTTTTTCGATAAGAAGGAAATGAAGAACAGGAACGAAACGAAATAAGGCCTTTCTAGCTCTAGTTTCGGATGAGCTTCTCCCAAGGATGTCTGGTAATAGAATAGGTTGGCTCGCTATAATGAAGACTCCGCTTTTTGCTCCGTCCGTGGAGCGTATGAATTTCCTGGAATGTAGATAGACCAAAAGAGAGACTGAAGGGATAAGAATAGGAATTATAGTACCATTAGAAGAAGGGGCACCTGTGGAAACATCTCTACTGACGAACCATTTCAATAGTACGGGTGCTGCCGTGCCACGAGGCACGACCATGGAAGTAATGAAAAAGAAAAAGTTATGTAGTTGGACCATCTTTTCTATCCGTTCGAGTTTTGCTTCTATAGAGAAGATGAGACGCTCAAAATGAAAGTGTTCGCAACGCATACCGAAAGGGTACCAATGAAGCCGACCATTAATGACTAGTTCGAAGACCAAGAGCGCAAAAAGAATATCATATTAAGGGAGAGGTAATCCCAACTTCACGCGGAACAGTTCATCTGTGAAGTGTATATAAAAATTCTTATAGATTTCGGAATTTCTCCCATTTTGGGTTAATTCCTTGATAAAGAAATTCAAAGTACCTTCCATCAGATCCTTCTGAAAAGGATGCTCTAAAGCGCTCACCGGCTCCACAGAAGCCTCAAGGAAATTATAGGCCTCCATACGGATATTTTGATATGGAGAAAGTTCCATTATACGAGAAATCTTTTGCTCACCAAGCATAAGATGGAAGAGCCTATCTTGCAATAGACCCTTTCTTTCTAATACTGTGAGTTCAAAATAT
>NC_035446.2:52069264-52071764 GCF_002127325.2 Helianthus annuus | reverse complement strand
TTCTTCCCGAAGGGGCTAACCGTATTAATAGCTGATTTAAGGTAGTTGCTACTTCGTTGTTGAAAAATGGTTTTCTAGGGTGAACCAACCCATTAGGGTTGTTATCGGTTTCGAGTTCTCGCTGTTCTCTAAGGAAGTTGAGTGAGAAGAAGTAAGAAGTCAAAATCATTGGAGCAAGGCCCTTCAAGCTTAAAGACTAGCAGTTCCTCTCTTTCATGTCATGAAGCAACTGCCCAAAGAAGCTCCTCGGCTAGGGGTTTATGATCAAACCCTAAAAGGGTTCTTGCTAAGACTGCTTTCTCTCTTCCGTATGTGAAATTTTCCTTTCAAGCAACCACATTCAGCAGTGACATCGAAATGTGAGATTGAAACTTTTTCCTTCGCATTTGCTTGTTAACAACGAGCCAACCTTCTGAGGGTTAGGTGAAGGTCTCGTTCCTGGACTGTCCATACATAATAAGAGTCTTCTTAACCATAGTAACAACAATTATTTATACTTCTTCTATAAGAATAAATCCGGAAAGACAGCATTAGATACCTCAGAACTAAGAAGAATGGCAGCCGATGAGATTTACCTTCTTTAGGACAGGAAGGAAGAGAGCATTACAAATTGCCCTATTTGATCTAGTCTCTTCCATTATCGATACCCGTACATACTAAGATCTAGGTAGCAAAGTACGAGTTGGAGAGACACATTTCCTTCCGAGCTCACATTCGTTCTATAGAATATATTCATTTCTCTTCATTATAAGAGAACGGAAAGATGGGGATGAATGCAATACGGAGAGAGGTAGAAAGGCAAGCACTGCACGGGGCCTCTCTGATGCCTACACTTCCCCTGAGGGAAGGGGGGGGGAGAGGATGATTGCTAGGTCCGCTTACAACAAAGCCACATATTTAATAGAACAAGTCAAGCTAGAAGGAAAGAAAGCACTTTAAGATCGGTCGTGAACCAGAAAGAATGAGCCGCTTCAATACCAAAAGGAAGAAATCAGCACTTGCTTCTTGAGCTGGTACAACAACTCCAGCAAGAAGGATTAGCCGATTAGAAGGCATGGCCAAGGGTACTACAAGCGGAACCCCAGTCCCAAGCTATAGGACGACAGATGAATTAGGCGCTGACTCCAAGACTGATACGATAGGCTTTGAGTCATCAGTTTGATCTCCTAGATGAGAGGGCTATGGGTATAGACCCGAAAGCACCTTCACTGGCCATGGACTACTCAATCAATCGGACAACCGCTTCACTACTTCCAAGACTGAAAATCCAATGATAGAAGAATCGACTGCAGCAAAACTTCCTAAACTAGACTAGAATAATCTTTCGTAGCAGTCAAGGATGAGTTCGATCCATTAGGTTCTTCGATTTGTTCAGAGGGAGTGGGAAAGCTACATAAATTCTTTGGAAAAGCCTGCTTGGAAGCTCTCTTTTAGTCGGAGAAGTGATACCTGTCGACCGTGAGGGAGACTACCGTCGACCGTGAGGGAGACTACCGTCGACCGACCTTAGGAGGGAGACTACCGCCCCTGAGGGGCTTGTTGCTAGAGGCATCCCCTCAAATGAGATTTATCAACTCTACAACAGCTCCGGTTTTAGCAATAAGAGCCCGCCTTCCGGGTCCTATATTCTAGTTACTAGCTTCAAAGGAACTACTAAAAGAAGGAGTCAAAGCATCGGATAGTGCTACCTACGAGTGAGTCACCCGCCTGGTTACCTGTCCTTATGAAGGAAGGTGCGCATGAAAGTCTTTACGGAAGACCATCAAATTACTGATTAGGAAGGTATTTAAGGAATGAACTTCTATTACAGGGATTCTTTTATTAAGACCTTTCGGATAGATAGCCCTATTGAATGAAGGTTGAACACCAACCCGCCTGGAAAGCTAAGAGTCGGCAAAGACCTAGCTGTCGAGGAATGAAAGAAGTCGCTTTCTAGGAGAAGGAGTACGAGGAAGTCAAGTCACAGGCAAGCAACCAACAGGCTAAGAGCTATCTCCCAACCTCTCCCTTATTGACAAAATGAGAGGGATTTCAGGCAATTAGCATATAAGAATTCCTGCCCTAGAAGATCGCATTTCTGACTTGAGCACCGTCTTTAGGCATTTCAGTTCTCAGGATCTTACGAAGAAAGGCTAAAGATCGTACTGAACACAACCCTATGATATGAGTGAAGGCGAGCCAGGAAAGCACCCTGAACTCATAGGGTGAAGGCGAGGAAGCTTGAATTCAGGGGCTCCTAAACAAGAGTTTTGACTAGGTAGATTTGCCCTTCTACGCCGTTTTAGGTGAGTTCGGACTCAATCATTGACCGGAGATTGGGACAGAGTGGATGGCAACTAGCTGACTTCTTCCTGTCACTCGTACAGATCTGATTGAAGATATTGCATTAGAAAGGGATACAAAGTAACTTCCGAAGATTGAAAGAGAGGCAATCCCAGTTCGATACTGGTCTTGTTGCACTTCTTCGAGTTCATGACGGATAGCCCGCTAGGGACTGCTT
>NC_035446.2:51814264-52061764 GCF_002127325.2 Helianthus annuus | reverse complement strand
TCCTCATCAAGCCACTTACTTGATGTCTAGCTTCCCAACTGGTAGACGGTTCCTTTTCCCCCCAGATCAATGAAGAAAGGAGAACTTGATTCTTCCGAAGAACCGGAAGCGAAGGGCTATGCCGGGGCGGGGGGACGGGAAAAGAAACGGCTCCGAAGAAAGAAATTGGGGTTCCCAATGCTTCTCCACGCTCAACGAGATGCGCCAACCTCGGGATGCTTTACTCCTAACCCCAGAAGGTTCCGAGACGGAGCTTAACCTGAGTCTCGGTTAAGAACGGCGATGACCTATGTTTCACACGGCGCACGATTCCATGGATAGTTTCATTCGAGATCGTGATGGAGGACATAGCTTACGATCATCGGCTTTGATCATTCCACTAGGCATTTGATTAGGACATTGCACAATGATCCGAACACTTTGTCGCATCTCTTCGATACGAATACAGTAACGATCATAGCGATCTCCTCTGGTACCTACTGGTACGTCAGGATCCGATTGGTCATGAACATCGTAAGGTGCTGCTCTTCGCGAATCCCAGCATACCCCTGGTTGGGATGGGTAGGCCCACCACTTCACTTTCACTTAGGCCCGGGCCAAGTCAGTGGGGGGACCCTGTCGGGCTCCTTCCCCCCCAAAAAAAGAAACTGTACGTGAGAGTTTCCCTTCATACGGCTCGAATCATTCTCAGATGCCCCGAGAGGCATCCTTTCCTTGTTTGTTGGGTTGGTTCACGCGCGCGCAAACGCGCACCGGCCGCAACAGCAGGAAACTATGACCAATAGAGTCAGACACTTAGCTACATCCGCACGCAAAAGGAATGTGGTTCTGGTTGAGACTTTCTTTTCCTTATTAGTAAAGGGGGCTAGGGATGTTCGCGGAGTCCGTGCCTTCCGTACCACCGAAAGGTCGTTCTTGGGCGGATCCCGCTCCTAAACATAAAGGATAGGAGTCCTGGGGCTGGGCCTACCATATCAAAAGGGTCGTAGAAAAAGAACCCGGCCACCTATTTCATTCGACGTTCCGGGGCAGGGGCCCGACCGATTCGACCGACTTTTGCTTTTGGATAACAAGAAGGCGAGCTTCTCTGCTTTGATCAAATAAAAAGCCCAGTCAGCCACCAACTCGGTGCAGGTCACGTGACCTACAGCTCGGCCTTCGCTTTTTGAGGCTTCCTCTACCCACATCTCTATGTGCCCGCAGCACTTCCATATGGAGAAAGATAGGCTTACCATGTTCCATCAATAGCACCTAACCTATGCCGATTTTGGCGGACCGTGCTCCACCCCGGTGAACTCATGCGGTTCCGACGTGCCCAGAGGCCAGAGGCGAATCCGTTCACAGTCCGTAGGACCAACACCATTCGAAGGTGGGCGGCCCACCCCGCCTAGAACAGTTATGCTTGACTGGGCTTACACACATTCGCTCACTTACGCTGTCCCCCCTCAGCTCACCCTAGCCCCCGGCCTTTTGCTCTTCTAACGTAAGCTCCAAGGCTTCACACCAAGTCTTCACTGACATAATATGCATGCTTAAGTAGGGTCAGGCAGAACCGTTGTTGCCTGATGGGAACTTCCCCCATATTGCTATCAATGTCTTCATGTCGCACGACCTCTTAACATTACACCACTGAATCCCCAATCCTTTGCTTGCTGTGCAGTGACAGTACCAATATCCACTAATCGTTGTTTCCAGATACGGTTGCCGGTTGACATCTCTTCTAATTCGTCGATACGAGAAGCAAATTGTTGTGTGGAGGAATCAATATCTCGACATAAGCCAAGAGGCAGATCTTGTGCCACTCCACCTGGTCGTATGAAACTGGCATGCATCCTGGCTCCCGAGACTCTTTCATAGAATTCCAACAATTTTTCCCGCTCCTCAAAAGCCCACAGGAACGGAGTTGATGCTCCCACATCCATAGCATGAGTAGTTAAAGCAAGTGAATGATTTGAAATTCGAGTTATTTCACGGAATAACACTCGTATATATTGAGCTCGTAATGGTACCTCGCAATTCAAAAGTCTCTCTACGGCTGAAGAATGAGCGTGTTCTTGGGCCATCATAGAAACATAGATAGGGTCGACGACGGAACGAACAACGAAACTTTACGACAGCTTTTTCGTACACGTTCACTTGCATCACATACACAAGTGCTCTCTGAACCGTGCAATAAGGTCACCCATAACACGGCTCTCCCATTTGAGTTATCTTAGCCCCCAGCCATGCTATTCAAGAATATTAGAAAAATGGCAGCGTAAGGTAACAACTAGTATTGAAAGCTGGTCGCCTTTGGAAGCGTTCGCTGGTAACCAAAGCGTATCGTTCCCGCAACCACTTTTGTACTTTGTTTATAGCTTTTTTAGGTTATGCAATAGAAGGGGGCTTGCACTTGAATTGAAGTAGCGCTTTTGGAATATGAGTAGGGCTCCTAGGTGGCGCGTTCGTGGAGGCAACCCGAAGGAAGAGCAAAAAGAAGGTTGGGTGCTTGTGGGGCAAGGCCACCCGGCCTCGAATAGGAGGGGGCTTAGCTCTGGATCCTCCCTGCTTGCAGAAATGAATGGATCAGAAGGGGGCTGGATTCTCTATTTCCGGGCCGGGCGGGAGGTGAAGGCCATAAGAGAAGATTGCCCTCCCGCTAAGGAAGAGGGGAAAAAGGCGCTGTCATCTATCTCGACCAGTTTCCCGAGGCGTTGGAAATCCAGACCGGCTCAGAGAATCACTGGTGCTATTTAGCCCTTCGTTTCGACAACAAAGAAGTCATCTTTGACGATTTCCCATTCCTTCCCTGCCGAGCCGCCTCTCTTCGCCCTCTGCCTTCCCTTTCTATAACATAGCCAAGCGCCCTCCTTTACAATCACTAATAAAAAAGAAATAGCAATCAAAGCCCTATCGTATCAGTACGTCTCTGTGATTTTTCCGGCCCCAGGGGACTTTACTCGACCCATTCCCCAGTCTCCCGCACTGCTCAAGTAAGTGTGCGACTCCGTATGAGGACCTCCTTCCCTTCTGCCCACTCTCCGTTCACACGGTTCTCAAAGCAGAGGAGGAAGGGTGGGCAGCAGGTACCACGAGCCCTCTGTCCCACACATCTATCCAGAAGCAAGTGTAGTTCACCGGTTCCACCGAATGCTCCTATCTGTCGGCAAAGATCGTGTGAGTGTGCAGTTATGCTTCGGATGCTTCGACATAGAATAGATCGACCCAGTTCCCGTTCTTTTCCGGTGCACTCGCTTTATATCTCCGACACACAAGGAAGGACGCGGTGGGAAGGAAGGAGCCCTAGCCTCTGTCCGGCCGATCATTCCGCTGGCATCTCGCATTCACGCCCCCGTTTGACTGCCGCTCGGGGATGTAGTTGTAGATACGTTAGTCTTAGTGGGTCGTTGGCTCCACTTGTTATCTCCTTCTACGACATGCTGTTGTCGTCGCCATATTCCATATGTCACTTAGTCATCTCTGCCTCGCTGCGGGTCAGCACCTCCGAAAGAAACGGAGGACTTCATTCAGTGACCCCGCGATCGCCCTCTGAACGATCAGAATAAGGTAAAGCTTGAAGATAAGTTTTGTACTCTATTAATTTCTCGGTCCCTCTAGTCGGGTGGGCGCCGGCCGGTCTTTCGACCAGATCCCCCTAAAAACCGTACGTGCGGGTCTCCCCGCATGCGGCTCACGCCATTCGAGGTGGCCCAGCCCAGCATTCATTCTAAAATCCTGTAGTGAAATTGAGACTGCTCGACTTCGGAAGCAAATTCGCGTGTAGGCAGCGCTGTCTGTCGTACCGTTGACTCTATCTATTCATTGAATTTGCTTGATTCCATTTTTATATAGGCTCGCTCCCTCTTTTTCCAAGAATTCATGCACTTCCTTTTACTCCATAGGGCCTTCTTTAATAGGTTCATAGTCCAAAGCCTTCCATTTCCGTCAAATGACCCGGCCTCCCCTGGCTCTTCCACCGTCCGGGCTCCCTTTCCTCCCTATGCTCCCCCGGCGCAGGCCTACCACGCTTCGCACCTGCGGCGTTTTCGCCAGACGGTCTTTGCCAGTAGTGCCATCCTCCCCGCTGGCTGTATGGGCGGGTTGTCCCTCGCTGCTGCGTTCTGTTAGGCTATGGATTACAGGAACAAATGTAGTTGAATGGAATAGCAGGCGGGTTACACGTTCCACTGTGCCGAGATTTGAGGTGCAGGTGGTGATGATCACCCCGGGGTATGCGCTAGCGCCCTTGACAGGCACTCCAGAACCCGCCAACGCTCGTGAAAACCCGGGTCGGTCGGTCCTCCATTCATCCGACCGGAGGTGTGGATAACGAGGCCACCTTCACAACCTTCTCCCTTCTGTCCTTATGTTGTAGTAAGGTAGGGCGGTTCGCTTGAGTTGCTCAACCGCCCCTTAGCCCGGTGCTCATGACGCGCTACGGAACCTCCACCGTGCCGGGGGACCAAGCAGGGCATAGCTAGCGGCATAGGAGCCGACTCGGCATCAGCGGCTTCGTGCCGCACTGGAGTGATCCAATATGTGGTTCCGCACGTTCCACCACTTCTCCGTTCATTTCCAATACTGATCGTGAAACACCATGAGCAGCAGGATGTTGAGGTCCGAAATTCGAAGTGAAATTTTTGATTTGCCCGTTCCTAGTCGTCATGGGAAAGAAAGGCAGAAAGAAGAAAGAAATGATTCCCTTTTTTCTTGTCCAATACCACCAGTACCAGAAATGCATCTCCTTCGCCCGCCCGAGAGACTTATTGAACCCGAAAAGAAAGAAGGGAGAAAGATGCCCACTATGATTATCGATTCCTTCTTGATAAAACAATATCATAGCCTAGTATTCATGTCCTAGTCTTAATTTTGAATATGGGCACATACTAGAAACTGAGCCAGGCACATCCCTGTTTTCTTGTCTTAGCACTTCAAATTAGCTGCACCCTTCCAAGTTAGTCCAGGAGCCCTCTCAGATGCAGGTCTTTTCAAAGTGCAAAGTTTCAGTGATCACTTATGCAATTGTGAGTTGCTGTTTTGAGTTTCCTGCTTTTCGGGCTGTCCTCTTTTAGGGAAGGGAGCGTGCCCTAGTAGCATGAGACGACAGCCTTGCATAGGAGTAGTTCTGACTCCGAGAATAGAATCTTATCCCCGCCGACTAAGCCCGGACTCTTTCGCATCGCGCTAATTCAGTGCCAGCCGTTGGTGAAAGACCTGCATGGAGCCGAGCCCTTCTCACCTACCTGCTTTGGGGAGAGTTTGACCCGGACAAAACTAGTGGGTGTCGCCTCCTCGAAGCAGCTCCCTCTCGCCCCGATTGATGAAGTCCCTGATTGAGAACACCATTGCTAACTTATGTATAATATGTCATACCTTCTTTCGAATCAATACCATTCCATGAGTGTCCTGTGGGTCTGATCAAGGCCAGTAGCTACGCCCTGCACTTTTGATAACCGGTTAGATATCCTAGCACTTTAGAGTTTGAGAAGGGTAAAGAAAATCGTCCTTTCTTTTGAGATCTGGACTCCTGAGGGAGGGTAATTTGATGCTAGCGAACGTTGTGGGTAACAAGGCGAATGAGTCAGTATCTAGTAACGGCTAGGATGCCAAGCGATGCAATGTAAAGAAGAAGAAGGTTTGGATGACCTCTGGGGGAATAGCACGCCCACAGAACGATATCGTGGAAATGCTGCACGGACCCGTATATATAGGAACAGAAACAAAATGACTTTTGGAGTTTGACGGTCCGTCCTCAAACCCACCTGTTGCCGATCCGACGTGGTAAAAGCAGATCGTGATTGATTGCTCTTAGAACACGCCGATACGGCACGCTCTCCCGGGTTCCAAGTTCTCTAATTTGAGTGACGTACGATTCATACGTACGCACACTCAAAAGATGCCCTTGTGGAGAATGCAGGGAGCCCCGGATGTCCCGGTACTCGTTGAGTATGGCCTGGGGATGAAACCCATCACTCACCAAGGCAGCTTCTACGTATCGTTCCACTAGCAATTGAGCGTTTATAGTGGAGACCATACGTCCAAGGTCGTCGTTCCCTCCCCAATTGTTGATCAAGTACCTCTGATAGAGGATCCTACTTCTCTCTTCATCAGAGAGTAGAGGTTGGGGCAATTGTGGGATCACGACGGGGACAGGGGCAGGTGCGGGCGGCGTCTCCGGTTGAGGAAGAGGCTGCCCCGGTGGACTAAGTGGGGGGGAGGGGTTCCCCGCGTCACACCAGGCTATGACAGGATGTGAAATGCCCCCCGCTACTATCAACAAAAAGATCCATAGGAAAAGGGACCCATAGTAAACTTGGAAATACGACCGCCACTTGAATAAAGAAAGAGCGCACGAAAAAAGTAAGGAAAAAATTATACACCTAAGATCACGGTGTAATCCCATGAAAAACGAATATATCTTGAAGCCCCATGGAAAGTACGAAGCGGAAAATACCAAAAAGACGGATCCTACAGCAAACAAGATGTAACTATTCAGATTTTTTCGAGAATAAATCATTCTCTTAACAGATCTCGTCTTGTTCCTCAATCTTCGAAGAATGCGGCGTTGTATTATTGTAAGTTCCCTGTTCCAAACATTTCCTTCAAGTAGACGACAAGTTTTAAATCTTAATGCAGGCATTCCTCCCTCACATGCATTTGCAACAGATTCTTACCAAGACCGGTAATCCCCATAGACACACGGCCATTCTCGGCATCTTCACTGTTGCCCCTCTTCTCAAAGCCTTTCGAAATCTCAACGTGCCTTTTTCTTCTTTCCCCGGGATACTATACAAACGAAAATGTCCAAGATCCATGGAACGAACGAAGCGGACCGAAGTAAAGTCTTAAAAAAGACTGAAGGGCAATCCCGTTCTGTTGGAGCAATTGTGAGGAATACCCATTCTAGAGCATCTATAGAACTCATCCACTCCCCCGTAGAAAAGATAGAAATCTCATCATTCAAATCAACATTTATCCTAACCAAGGCTTCGCCTTGTCACATCAGGGGCTCTGGGACTCGAACCCAATTCTTTCCGCGACCCCCCTAGAAAGAATAAGGAGCATTTTCTCTTATCTTTTCTACGAGAATTGATGCTTCGCGACTTTTCTACTATACAGCTACGCTACGATCTTTCTTCTCTTATGAAATTTCAGGTGACGGTACATTTCACTTCATTGCACTACACTCTACTCTCCATTCTTGCTGAAGCCTCTTGCCATCCGGGTTCCACGGCATTAAGAAGTTCATTGATCATGATTTGCATTTTTGGTTGAGATAAAGAAAATACCTCCTTAAGTCCGTCAAGCCTGTAGGAGTAGGAGTAGTGAATAAATATAGAGAGTTTTGCTTGGTTGTTAACCAAGGGAAAAAAGAAAAAGAAAACCACTACTCACCAGTTTCGAATCAAACAAGTATCAACAACAGCCCCTTCTTTGCTTTTCTGATAGCATTCTGGAAGTACCGCGTCAAGATAGGCACCTTATCTATGCAATAATGATCTCGCTCTTCAAGACAGATTCGTGAACGGTCAATCTACGCCATGGAAGTTTCATTTCTGAATGACTTGTCTGCTACCAACTCCTTCCTCTATGGGTAGGCCCAACCACCACACTACACTCTTAGGATAGTTAACGGAACACCAACCCAATATCGAGGAGAATCAGTACACGGAACTTGACCAATCCACGATCACCCTCTGCTAGCAGCTTTCTTATCTTACGATATTCATAGTGTCGATTATAGAAGAGATGGAAATTGCATATTAGGATTAACCGAATCAGCTGCGTAGCCCTCTTTCACAGGGGAGGTGTGGCGGCATAGCCTGCTTCCAGAAAGTAATTCATGTTGAAGGTGGTCGCCCTTTTACTTAGTTTTAAGCACTTCTTCTTATATGCTCACTTCGATGCTCGATTTTTGCCTTGCTTCGGGGCCTTTCCCTCCCGTTAGCTTAGAGCAGAGAGCTTACCCTTTCTTTCTATTAGAGTCGTGAGCGGTATATGAAGAATGGCTTTTTGGTCCCTTTCGTCCAGTGGTTAGGACATCGTCTTTTCATGTCGAAGACACGGGTTCGATTCCCGTAAGGGATAGGTACTCATTCCCGGCCGCTTTCAGTTAGTGTTCATTGCTGAGTGATCGCTCGCTATCTGGCTGGAAAAGGTGGTCCGGAAGCTTCCTCTCTCCCAGCAAGCAAGATGAGATCACCACTTCTCTCGGACTTCCTTTACTTCGTAACCTTAGCTTTAGATGTCCTTTCATAGATTCTCGAACCTCCGACAGACATAATATCCATGCATGCGTTCTTTCTCTCCTCCCCTCAGCCATAGAGTCATCTTTCCCCCTTTTCTTTTTATTTATTTCTTTTTCTTTTTAGGCATTGAACCCCGCCGCTCCGTGGGGTGCTGAGTGGTGTCCTCCCCTCCCTAATACCTAATACATAGTTCCGTCTATGGAGCCTAAAGCTTCAACCATGGCATAGCAGTAAGCAGTAAGTTGGCCTAGTCTCTCGCCCAGCCTTCGCCTTCTTCAGTGGCCAAGTTGAAGCGTTCACCGGTTCTTCGGCCTACCACCTTGATCAAGGTTGAGCTTGTTTCATTGAAGCTAATGCTATGCTGCCCTTCCCTTGTTCAAGAGAAAGCGAGGACTTTCTTTTAGCTACCGGCCCAAACAAAAGAGATTAGCCTCTTGATCGATCGATTGATTGGATCGAAGTACGAAGGGCTTGATTGAAGTGTGAGATCAGCCCAAGACTAAGGCCGAGCAACTAGCTGCTGCAGGATTGGACGTCTATCTATCTCACCACGCTCCCCTACTCCTATAAAGGCCGGCAGAAGGAAAGCTCGTTACCGCAGCGCTCGTTCACCCCTTCGGCTTCTTCCATTCAAAAAGGTAGTTTTTTTCTTATTGGCAAATAGCATCTTGAAGTGAAGCGAAGGCATTATTGAAGGAAAGAGATGGCGGGTCGGTCAAGTGCATTCGCTATTCGATTCCATCCTCGATCCCACCAAATTGATATTCAAAAGTTTGTATCTCTTCTTTACTTTTAAGTGACAAGGGGGTGACAAAGTTCTCTATGTCGCCGTCTCCTCAATGAGCGTAGATTGATAGAGATGGCTTTTGTGCCGGTCAATCTGTATCCCATTCTTCAGGTATAGTTTTCTTTGATCACAGATCGACAGTCCTTTCTCCCCCTTTCGTCATAAGGCGTGGTCTGACTCTGAACCATTCCTGTGTTTAGGTCCCTACTAAGCATAATTCGTAAACTATGAATGGCTATTTGAAGACTTTTGAAAAAGTTTCTAGCAAAGCAAAAAAATGAGAAACGCTCTTACGAGGTAATTCTGAGTTAAACTACTCGTGTTAGCATGGAAGTCAGCCCGCTCCATTCTGCTACTAGGGTTCCAAACCTTCCCCTTAGTTCTATAAAGACCTTTCCAACTCAAGAGATGCTAAAGCTATTGTGAATTGGTCTTTCTAAGTCGGAAAGAGGGCTTTGGGCAAAGAGCAACTCGAAAGTACTTGACTTCAGTCCCAGTACTGAAAGACGTGACTTCAGGAGTGGATTTCGGAAGGAAAGACTTCGTTTACTTCCTGCAAATTCTTATGTAAGAACTAGTAGAAAGAAAGGAATTTTGAACTAAATAAGGCAGCATTGATAGACCGTTGAATGAGAATGCTTGAGTGGGAATCGTCTTAGCAACTGGCTATAGACATGACTAAAAGCCGCCGGGAGAGGAGAGACAATCTTTCATGAGAGAGGGACGAGCGAGTGAGAGATTGGGAAAAAAAGAGGTAGGCCTTCTGAGCGGTCATTTAGGGGCCTTGTTAGCGAGCCATCATTCTTCCCTAAGCTGCCAGAGTCCGATCGAAGCGAGCAAGAGATAGAGGAATCATCGCTCATAGATGTGAATTTAAGGAGGGGCCACTATCAATTGAATAAGCGTCTCAAAGAGAATGAGGTCTAGCGCCCCATCGAGAAAGAGCAATAGAACAAGGTGGGAATAAGATCTAAGGTAGGACAACCAAGGGCAATTCAATGGCTTTATGGGAGAATCCTTAGACTTTATGCGTAGGCAGGCCCAGCGGTATCCAATCAATGTAGTCGGCGGAACAAAGGAAAGAGGAATGGGAGACGTTTTAGAGGAAGATCTAAGTACCGAGAGGGAAATGGAGCTCGAATCCATAGCATTCTCCACGCACCCACCATTCGTTAGCAGCGACCTTACCACGCTTACCACCAGCCATTTCACTCGAATCTGTAGTAAGCAGTATCCTTCGCAACTAGAGGAGAAATCCTCTTCTTTTCTTTATCTTTCTTGGAATCAAAAACCTTAAGAACCATAGGTGCCACCAACCGAGGCGGAGATTGGAGATACAACGATTGGAGTGCAGTGACCGTACCCGAGATAGATCTGAACCGACGGTTGCGGAGAATAGGTGCAACGGGGAATCATGGGAATAACGAGAGGGTACGTAGGGAACATGGCTGACCAAGCTCCTTTTTCTAACGATTGAAAAAAGAAAGAGGCCGGTGTTCTTCCCAACTGCTCCAATAAACGTGCCTACACCCCATCCCGTCTGGAGAATGATATGATTGACCGAGAGTACTTATGAAACCCGGCACTGAACTAAGGGTTTGATCTGCGGCCTCCTGAACTGTTCGCATCGCTCTCTTCGGTTCAAGCGAAGGCTATAATTACAGTTCAGATCGACTTCCTAGCGTACGGAATACGGAATGGATTCCAAAGCCCCTCTGTTTTAGCTTAGGCTAACGGCACCGATTCCTAGTGCTATAACAGAAACTACCCTTAACGCGCAAATCAAAGCCCTCACAACACTCGATACCTGCTCCCGCTTATTGATTAGGGTGAGCCACTCAAGTCCCTTGTCACTCGTCCCTCTTTTACGTTTACGAAAATACCGGGCTTTATGCTTTTTTCGGAAACTAAACTAAAGTAGCTCGTCAACCTAAAAACAGAGGACTTCCCTCACTACGAAAGGTGTCCCGTGGATGCCGTACTGATATATCTCCTATTTGTTCTGGATCCAGCTGAAAAAGCCCTTTGCTTTATATTAGCGCGTTAGCGCCCCTACAATTGAAAAGACATTCTAGCACTCCTTTTATAATATAAGGAATTGCATGGCTTCGGTTGGTCACTTGCGGGAAATGAAGTCTTTGATGCGCGAGAAAGGGGGCTGCCTTCGCAAGGCTTGCTTGAAAGTCCCAACTGAAAGGACGGTTAATAATTAGTAGTTGGCCCGGCTCTCCCTGCCTGCGCTTTGGTTCTCATGCCTCGTTTTGTTGACGTCGTGCGTAGGATAAAGGATTTGCACCGGATAAGCATTTGTTACAGTCGCGAAATACGGGCTTTTGTAAAAGTTTTCATTTTCTGATCTACCTTTAGCTAAGAAAATGCCATTGTCCTATGGCTGCACTAAACTTTGAACTGGACTAAACGAAGACAAAGTGAAGTCGAAGAACAAAGTTTAGTCTAAACAATTTAAGAATTCTTTTTTTTACTTTCTAAACAATGGTTAGGCGGAAAGGGTACCCTTAGACCATAAGCCAGTGAAAAAGAAAACCTAGCTAGCCTATAAGCTTCCCTCTCCGATCATTGCTTGACTCGCCATAACCCTTACACCACACCGCCCCTCGTCTTCAAGCTACGGCTACCTGCATGAAAGCCAACCGCTACAATCCTGCTGCAATAATAACTCGTTATTTTAGCTTGGAAGGACAATAGACTGGCATATCCCATATCTTTTTATTGGATGAGATTAGGGGTCTGTGAGAGCCCTTTCTCTAACTAAAAAAATGCGCTCGCCTCTTTCTTCTCGGAATCCTACGTACCAATGTTGCAACAACCGGCTCTTCCCCAATCAACTCAAGGTATGCAGGTATCTTTTGCTCCACCACCTCAGGCAACCTTACCACAGTCTCAGCGGGTTCGCCCGTCTCCACCAAATCAAGGCCAACATGGCTATATGCCAAGGCAAAGGCCTAGTCAACCGCCTAGGCAGTTCACTCAGCTTAACCAACCCATGAGTTTGATTTTACCGCTCCGTGTTCTTTGATTTTTTAAGCCTCTCGAAGACTAATCGGGGGGACTTCTATGTGATTGACCCTTGTCTTGGATTTGACTACTATGTCATCCACATAGTCTATACATCATCTCATGGAAGATGGCCGTCATAGCCCTCTGGTAGGTTGCTCCGGCATTCTTTAGGCCGAGCCGAATGGCATGACCTTTGCACAGAAGGTTTCCCGCCCCGTGATGAAGGAAGTCTTCTTTTGGTCTTTCTCGGCCAACCGTCTTTGGTTGTATCCTGAGAAACCTTCCATAAATGACAGCGTTTTGTACCCCGACATCTAAATTTGGGAGTGGGAAATCGTCCTTGGGGCAGGCTTTATTTAGTTTAGCTTTCTAAAAGAAAAGTCCTTCCCATCCTTTTTCGGTACGGGGACGGTTAGAGATCCAATCAGAATAATCCAAGTCCTAATTCAGCGGGCCACTTTTCATTTTTTTCTTTGAAAACTCCAAGTCGGGATGGAGCTTGGAGACTTTCTTTTTAGACCTATATTAAAGTTATGCTCTACTAGGACTGGATCTTCGACTTGTTAGCGAGCCATCATTCTTCCCTAAGCTTGGAGGTAGGCCTTCTGAGCGGTCATTTAGGGGCCTTGTTAGCGAGCCATCATTCTTCCCTAAGCTGCCAGAGTCCGATCGAAGCGAGCAAGAGATAGAGGAATCATCGCTCATAGATGTGAATTGAGAAAGCAAGCCCTAATTCTTTTTCATCTCCTCGGCAAGACCAATTATAAGTCGACGTCTTAACCTGACTTCCTAAGCTCAGTTGAATTGTTGAAGCAGTAGCTCTGGATCGAGAGCAGGATGCTTACCGTGGGTATTATGAAAAGGGGAAAGGCTTTTTTTATAGAGAGAGTTATAGGAGAATGGAAGACCAAAGAGACCCAACTCATATCGTACCAAGAACTTGCCATTGACCTGATCAAGCGCTTTAGGGAGATCCCCTTCACCCATGTTCCGAGAATAGAAAATCGCTTGGCTGACTCGCCAGCCCTTATGGAATTCATACTCAGCCGCTCTAGTACACATGCTAGTACACCGAAGCACAGAGTCGCTTGTCATCGACATCCGAGCCACAGAGAGCCCTTCCGCCGAACGGGACTCATTTCTCTTCTTGGATGAAGACTATCGGGAGTTGGAACATGATGAACTATCACCAGTCAAGACGAGGAAGATTACGAGGACGATGGGAACCATGGTATTATTCTTTCTACAATTACCTCAAGACGGGTTCATACCGGAGTACGCCACTCGTGGTCAGAGGAGAGCCCGGAGGGAACTTTCCCGACGATTTGTGATCTTGGGAGATGTCCTTTACAAAAGGTCACTCGCCCTTCCGAAATAAGGAGCACACATTGTTGAACAAGCTCATTCAAGTGGGTGCGGAGGACACGTCAACAGCCAAATGCTTGCCAAGAAAATCATGAGGCAAGGCCCCTATGAAAAGTAAGGGTGTCAAGAGATGTCAGAAATGTCAACTCCTTTGATTTGATGGAATTTTCTTTCAAAATGCTGCATCATGTCGAATGGCGGGTCCATCGTCTATCCCCAAGGTAAGACCCCGAATGAAAAAAACGTACCTTCGAAGGCTGCGATCAGGAGCTGCTTAACATCATTGAGAACAGGAGATCAGAAGATTTGGTGGAGGATAAAGTCAAAAGTGAACCAACACTGGGATCTGATCATAGCCGCCGTGAAGTGTTTGGATGCAAAGGCGATGGTTTTTAGATTCGGCAAACATGAGATGTGTCCTGCACGAAGTACATCGAATTTTGGAGATATCCCGTAATGTCCTTTTTGTACCTAGATAAGGACGACCTCGAGAGAGCAGACGACCAGTAGAGTAGGTGCTCCATCTCGTTCCTGCTGCGTAGGTCTAAGGTAATTCACAGTGCTAGCAGATCAGAAGTACGGAAGTGGGCCCTCACCCTTCTCTAGTAGGGGCAGTGCTACCTATAGAACGGGAATGTTCATCCTCTCTTAAAGTCCGTTATGGATTTCAAGTCGGGAATAGAGCTGTGGTAAGCAATATAGATCGCCCCTGACTCTCTCTCTATAAAAAAAGCCCTTCTTCATTCTTAACTTAATAAGGCTTCGGCCCTATGGAGTAAAGGGAAGTGCAGATCTGGAGTGTTTGGACGAGAAATAAAGGCTTTGCAGCAAGCGGAGTTGTACCGAAATGCAATTTTCCGGGCATACGAGAAAAGAGTCCAGCCGAGCATATTTGTTTGCTAGTTTCTTGATCCCGGAAATCTTGTACTCAGAGTCACGGATAAAGTGGACTACCCAGCGCCTTTGATACTTGGTGGATGACCTTTCTAGTGGCTTTTTCCCGTCCCTTTTGGGACCATTCACCCTTTTCCAAGCATAGGTAGAAGCCCTCTTTCCCATACACAACGACGGTTCCAAGCAAGATGAATAGTTTATAGTCGACTCAGTATCGGCGAAATCCCCCCATTGAATCTCTTTAGTACCTATTCTCTTGTAGTGCACCCTTCATCGAAAGAGTAGGCGGTTGAAAGACCCACCTCTGAATAAAGCCTTTAGGTTGGGAGATCTCAAAGGGGAACCTCGCTTAGCTTATCAGTCCCTGTATTATTCAACTCATCTGTCCACTTATCTTGTCCAAAGCAGAAGGAATTTTTCAATCCTTTGTTTCGAAGGTAATCCGCCAGTCTCTAGACTGGAAAAGATTCAATCCACTTGTTGGCCTGCTTCTATGTCCTGTAGCTTCTAAGGCATTAGCTTCAAAGGGGCTTGTTGGCCCCCTTCTTAGCTCTTGATGTCTGCTTTAATTTAAGCTTCGTCGAATAAGGCCCGTAGCTTACAACATCTTATGAGAAGGGCCTGTAGCTCGATACAATTTAAGGCCAGTTGCGTACTTGCTAGAGACGGATTCCGCCATTCCCTGAAACATCAGGGCCCAGCTTGAAAAAGATTTGGATGTGGATGATAGAGAGCATATTTTTTATATATCCCCAAAATGAGAGCTATTAGATGAGAAGAGACTTCGCGCCATGGAACATGCCCAGGTCTACCAGAAAAGGGGCTTTCAAGTGAATTCCAAAATAAGGTAATATAGAGAAAGGTCAACATAGGAGATAAAGTCTTGAAAAAGATTCTTTCCGGACGTGAGCCTCACCCAAGAGGGAAACTCCATTTTGTGCTCGATCTCTTCTGTCATGCATCATGGCTGGGTGAGTTGTCCCATTGCGAATGAACCTCCGTGCTTCCAATCTGGTCATGCACTTCTTTAAGATGTGGAACCTGGGAGCTTTCCTCTTATAAAGAGGGCTAAATCTTTCGTAGGGGGGTAAGGATGGTGCCGAGGTCTTAATAGAAAGCGGTTGATAGTCCCGTCTGCTAGGCTTTTCCGAACTTCCCTTCGCCTTTCTATCTCTTAGTTAAGGGGGGTTTCAGAGAATCATCCGAACGAGATAAGGTTGTCAAATGGGGGAAGAGGAACGAGAGGCGTCCCTGGCTCACTAGTAGGTGACGAGGGGATTCAAAAAAAAAAAGGGCTCATTTCACCTGCCCATGCATTCGTTCGGATCCATTCTTCCTTCTTTACCTTTTCAACCCACCCTTACTAGCTAATAGGGCTTACTAAAAAAGCGAATTTGCCTCTTCCTGGTAATGAATTAAGCGGCAGCGAGGAGGTCCGGTTCCATAGTGATTTCGTCTGCTTTTGGAACTTAGATTCCTAGGGACAAAGAAAGTGACTTCGGACTTTTGAATTCTCAGAACCTCCTTCGAATGAAAGAACTTGAGAGGGTCTCACAGGCATCTCTCTTCGAGCGGCAGTGCAAGCTCGGATGGTGTTAGCGCTGGCAGAAAGTCCTGGATTAGTTTGTACCGGTGTAGGTCCCTGAGTGGTGACTTGTCCCCCTTGATGTTGTGGCATTGGATTAGTATAGATCCCCAGTAGCTTCAGTGACATTGGCGGCTTTAAGGTATGCCTTAACTTCGTTCCAATTGAGAAGATTTTCATCTAGATGACATCACGCAAAGTATGACACTCTTCGATGGTACGACCTGCGTATCGGTGAAATGGACAGAACTTTGAATAGTCGAGACCGCGAGGCCAGGGGAGTGCTTTATCTCTGGGCAGAGAAAGGGTTTTACGGGGCAGAAGGTGGAGAAGGCTGGGCCGTAGCTACTATACTAGGAGAAAAGTATGACCTCTTTAAGATCTGGGATAGATCTTTCCGATGATATCCATGGCCCACCCTCGAAATGGCCAAGGCTTTATAATCGGGTATAACTCGGAAGCCGGCTTGTGCTGGATTCCTGCATACCTCTGGCAGGCATCGCAGCTCTTAGCATGTGCTACGTAATCTGCAAGGACCGTAGGCCAGTAGTGGCCATGTCTCCGGATCTCTCGAATTTCCCTCAGCGCGCTCGATCTACCTATCTTTCTGAGTTTGATTGGTTTTCGCTCCAGCTGACCTTTCCATTTAATCACTGACAAAACCTACCTTTCAATTCTTCTTACCCTATGAGCTTTCAGCAAAGGACAGATTTCTTGGTCCATTGACATCGATCAACGAAATAGACCTCCTTCTTTCACTTTTGTCGTTGTCTTCCAATTCAAAGAGCCCCATTAAGTAAGTGTTCCGCGAGAAAAGAGAGGCTGACATCTTTTCTTATCTATCTATTTTCGTAAATGAAGAAGATAAGTGAGAGCTTACTGACTGCATCTTCTAAGAAGGGCTTGGAAGAAGAAATAGAATCTCCTTTCTTTTTCGAGAAAAGGTCCCATCCTTCAATATCATGATTGGGTCGACCAGGCCAGATCATGAGTGAAATATCATGATCGGGTCGACTAGGCCAGATCATGAGTGAATAGAAAATCGAAAATGTACATAGCAGTTCCAGCTGAAATACTTGGAATAATTCTACCACTTCTACTAGGAGTAGCCTTTTTAGTGCTAGCTGAACGTAAAGTAATGGCTTTTGTGCAACGTCGAAAGGGTCCTGATGTAGTGGGATCGTTTGGATTGTTACAACCTCTAGCAGATGGTTTTAAATTGATTATAAAAGAACCTATTTCACCAAGTAGTGCAAATTTCTCCCTTTTTAGAATGGCTCCAGTGGCTACATTTATGTTAAGTCTGGTCGCTCGGGCCGTTGTACCTTTTGATTATGGTATGGTATTGTCAGATCCGAACATAGGGCTACTTTATTTGTTTGCCATATCTTCGCTAGGTGTTTATGGAATTATTATAGCAGGTCGGTCTAGTAATTAGGGGGCGGCCGTTCGGTCGCCTATGATACTAGGATCAATAGGTCAAAAATGGGTTTGTGCCGCAGGTGTTGAACGATCCACTCTACACAGGTGTGGGCTTACAGGGCTCATAAAGCCTTTCTTTCATTCATCAATAGGGCCCTGTCGGTCACTTTTCTGGGCCGGGATCGATAAGTGGAATGGAAGTCATAAAAAAGATATCTTGATCTTCGCACCTCAGATCAAGAGGCTTGTCAAGCTGGCCTAAATCATTATTATTCATTATTCTATATAAAAATATATATAATGAAGATAGAAATAAAAAACGTTGTCTTTTAACTGGCTGTTCTTCTTTGTCAACGCTACTAAGGACCTATAGGTTCGCAATAATGAAAATTGGTTGTTTTAAAAAGAAAAGGCACTATTTAGCCCTACATTAGTAGAAGTAAGCGGCTGAGTTAGCCTAGCCTACCCTAAAAGTGGTATAGTAGGGTATAGTAGGCGAGCGAGTTAGCGAAGACGCTTAGGCTAATAGAAAAGAGAGCGTCGGTGCGTAGCCTTCATTCTACTACGCTACGAAAAGGTTACGAAATCACTTAGCTCGACGTTAGGAGAGTCAAGGGGGAACGCCATACCTACATAGAAGAACCACTGTTCGCTGACTTTCTAAGGTCTAACCTTTCGCCCCCTACTGAAAAGGGGCAATTAGCTTTGCACCACTGATAGACTACTTAAGATTCAATTCAAAAGGCCCTACTTAGTTTCGCAAGCCTTTGTCATTGTCAGTCAACTAAGTAGGGCCTGAGGCCCCCTGTGAATCCGTAAATCTGAGGAGCATGCCGCAACAAAAGGATGGTCCCCTATGCATTTCATTCTTTCCGGAAGGGAAAAAAAGAAGTACCCCCCATCATAGTGAACCTCTCCTTGTGATCGGGATGAGGTAGATGCCTCCCAGCCGGGGGGGCGGATCGAATCGGAGTTTCCTTAGGTAGCCACCGACCTACAGTTATCCTTAAACTTCCGTGCTTGGTGGAGAAGAAGCGAACAAAGGTACGCTCGCTTGCTGTCTTGTTCTCTGTCGCGAACTGGGATCGCTCGCCAGCTAGGTCAGATTGGAGCAACATTGTATGAGAACATATTACCCATATTCGGGGACAAGGGGCGAAACGACCTCTCGATCTACTTACTGCAGCCCAGGAATGAAAACGTCGTCTAGGCGTTACCTGTTGCTCCGATCTCCCCTACGCCTAGGACGTTGTCTGGGCCCACCAAGAGCCATAGTTAGTTGCTGTTTCCATTTGGTAGTTTTTTTCTCGTTGTTGATACCGGCAAGACCCAGCCAGATGATGTCTGCTGGTTGGTAGTGAGAGGACTCTTAGTACCTGCATACCCAAAAGGGGGCGCTGGTTAAAAAACAAGAATTTTTCTCTTTCTTGCTCTCCCTTAGCAGCGGGAAAGGAGTCTATCTATCTGCCTAGCTTTGGTAGATTTCCCCCAACGCAATCCACAGAAATTCCACGAATCCCTTGGTGGATAAGTCCGACGACTCAGCAGCAGTGCGGAATTTTCTTTCTCGTCTGCTGGATCTGATCTATAGTTAGGGGGCAATACATACCAAAAGGTTCGAAGAAGGATAATGAGTGAAGATCTGCCCCAGCCAAGTCGTCGACCGCTGCGGTACCTGAACTGAATGCTCTGAGGTTGAAAGGCAAGTAGATAAATTCCTACCTGTATTTTTATTGTCTCGATTCGTCCACTGCTGCTACTGATAATGGAAAAGGTTATGAAGTTGACTTCTTTGCCTTCTTGAAGGTGGTTGGGCATTAACCAACACAACAGTGAAACCCGATCCAGCTTTCGCTCCCTCCGCTTCCTCAGGGCCCTCACTTCCTCACTCAACTCACTCAGACGCTCGCCTCACGTCACTTCGCTCGCCTTGGGAGGAAGGCTACTGACGGTAGCGAATCTCAGAATACGAATAAGATCAGAAAGGCCATCATAAGAGCAAACAAGGCAATGGCTTCCGTGAGAGCAAAGCCTAAAACGGCATAACCAAACAATTTAGTATCCAATTACGGACTCCGTGCTACTGAATGGATCAACGAACTGAATATCTTTCCAATTCCGACTGCAGCTCCAGCTAAAGCAATTGTAGCAGTTCCAGCACCGATGACTTTTAAACCCTCCATAACATCTTTAAAAGTTTTCATTTCAGTCTATTAATTGGAAGCAGGATTTTGATTCTTGAAAGCGAGTTAAGTGGCTCTGAGGGGCACGAACGGTATAACAATAAGTACTGATTCGACTAGCTCGAACGTGGGGAACGAATGCTTGAATGTGAACAAATAGCTGACTCTTGCAAGTTTGTGGCCAGCGATCACCCTCTAAGCTATACGCTTGATAACGAACTAAAGGGCTCGAAGCTATAGAAGCTCTACAAATAGCAGTTCTTATGAATTTATGGCACAGTTCTTTAAGCTGGGTAAAGGTAAAGTAAACAGTAAACAGCAAAGACTCCCTATATCGAACCCCATTTTTGATACGCCTTAGTATAAAGAGCTGGCTTAGTACATATCCATAAATATGTCTTTTTGACTGCGGCATAGCTATCCCGTAGTTTTCCTTTTCATAAGAGAAAGGATCCTATAGGTATAGTATACGTAAGTTTCCCTATATCTATGTATTTACCTTATATGCCTTAAATTTACAGATGAGTCGGGATCCTAATCTTACTATTACAATTATAGGATCAGCTCTTATTTGCAATCTTCCTTAAAGAAAGTCTAAGGTAGTTGCAGGTCCATTTTCCTTTTTTTATAATGTGCGGGATTCCTACTCTGAGTAGGCTTCTTCGTGCGTGCCATTCTAGGAGTCTTCATTTACTCCGGTATAAAGTTATATCAAGGTCAATAATTTCTTTCTGGTCCACCAAGAAAAAATTTTTTTCAACTAAGGTTTATTTAAGTCCGGCACAGCATGCCTTTTCCGTCTATAGCGGATAGGTAATTTAGCTACCTCCGCAGCAACAATTGCTTCAGCGGGAGCTGTCGTCGTGGGATCCGTAATAGTGAGCATTGTAACTGATACCGGGAGTTTAATATCTAGTTTTTTCTGCTTACGAAATGCTTACGCTTACCAAAAGGACTAGGGCATCTTGTCAAAAGCAAAAGCGAGCGGTGACTCTATCGGAATCTATAAAACTCGACTGGAAGCGGGAGGAAGCCACTCTAAAGAGGAGGACTGTCAAAGAGTCATGTTGGGCTTCGACTATGGACTAGGAGTTCTCCTCGGCCATAGAGAGGCAATTGACCTTTTAGACAAATTGATACTGGGAAAACTTATTTTCTTGCGGATTGTGAAAGTAGTGTATAGTTTTTCAGCCACCTGAGCAGTAGTTTATTTAGCTTTGATTCAATGGGAAGATGTTTAGGTGAATCCGTACCAGTAACCATCCGGGAAGCCAACTTCACCCATTTAGTGCGCTCTTTCTTTTAGGTGTCGAGATCTTTAGGAATCTTGTCCCCCCTGGTCCTGGCACTGACTCACGTGTTTTGTACCTCTACCTCTTCTACTTGTACCCGCTATTTGGTCCCCAAGCCAAGCCAAGCGGTTGTCAAACTCTTCCACGGCAACTTGTCACTACTAAATGCAGAAGGGGATAAGAGAAAGAAAAGAAAAGGAGACTCATAGGGATAGAGGAAATGAGAGAATGGTTCCGTGAAAACAAGAAGCTTACTAAACATATTACACTCACTGGGAAGGGTTTGTTCAAGTCAATAAGAGGTAAGGTCTCGCTTAAGCGTAGTATCTCCCTCTCAATAGTTGTAGGAACATCTTTGTGCACAGCTGATTGTATAAGAGAATAGGTTCCTTCTATTCTTCCTAGAGGCAAGAGAAGCGTGCTATTCTTTGTCCTCCAAATCTCGTAAGAGAATAGAATATAGCCTCGGGTGCCCTTTTCCCTACTTACTTGTCAGGTACTTTCATAACTAGCTAGGAATCTATTAGAAGCATAAGCTGTCCGTTGTTCAATCTAAAATAGTTAAATAATAAGAATAAATAGGGTGGAGTAGTGGGAGAGAAGCCAGAATTGGAATGGAATACGACTTTTTATAAGCAAGCCAGGAATTCGAGGAGTTGGCCAGATACGGATCGAAGCCCTGCCTCGAAAAAGTCAGGACTTTTGGGCAGATTCCAGTATTCGACCCATCTCTTTCTGCCGATTCCCCGGGTTGTCGGAATCTCTGGTTCGATCAGGACCAGGAGTCCCATTCATTCGTTTATGGGAGCGACTCTCTGTTCCCATTCTCCACCGGGTCATCAAGTGATTAGCCAGCTCAATCCATTTTTCCATCCGATGATCTTCACCCTAGGACTGACTCTGTTCGACCTGCCTTGATTGCCTAGCTAATGCTACCGTCGCAAGCAACCTCTAAAGAATAGGGAGTGAACGACCCTTCTATCTAGTATCTAGATCGGTGATTCCGTTCGGCCGAGCCAGCTATCGAAAGTCTTGCAAGCAACCTCACCCTCACCTCGGAATGAGAGAGACATCAAGGACAGGAACGTAGGAAAGCTCCTTAACGGGAGATTCAGCCACGTAATCAATCCCCCAAACTGTAACTCGGGATGTCAGGATTGCAAGCAACCTACACTAAGCGAGCTAGAAGCTAAAGTGAATCTTTTTTGGCATCTTTTTCTTTGCTTTGACCGCGACTTTGTTTGGTCTTCCTCTTTCCTTCGGCCCATGTTTCAAAGCTAGCAAAAAGTTCGAGCCTCCGGGATCTCTCTTGAACGGCGGTCGGTCAGTCCTTTTCTTCTGTTGATGCTGAGACTGATGCTTTGACTGTCTCCCATATCATTGAGAATAAAGATCCACTTGTCGACGCTAAACTCAGTACCTCGCTTCCTTCCTAGTACACCTACTAGACCCATACTCATTACGAATGTGTTCACCAGACATCTGACTTAGCAACCTTCTGCTTAGACCGGCAACGATAAGGAAGGAGATCTATGGATAATGGGATATAGAAGTCAGGTGCGACGGTCAGCTCAGTCAGAGCGGAAGCGGTCAGGCAAGGTTATCGTCAGACAATGTAGTGCAAGCGACGGGTAGCGCTTGCCATATGAAGAAGGCGACTACAATGGGAGACGAAGGCGACGTGGGCTTGCCATATAGATGTAGCGCTTGCAAGGCAATTCAGACGACGTTAGCAAGATGTAGCGCTAGCTAGGTTACGGTAGCGCTTGCCATAAAGAAGCTAGCCAGAAAGCAGGTCAGGCAGGCGATAGGATGTTAGCAGGATAGGCTTACTAAAGCTCGTGTAAACAATATTGATAGGAGAGAGGGGTGAGTTCTCCATCTCTCTTAGGAGGGTCTTCTGTCTTTTTAAAATGAAAATTTGATCTATTTTTTATGTTCGAGATCGCCTCCGTGTGGTTCCTCCTAAGTAGCTAATCGAATATGCTTTTGTCTCTTGGAATCGTATCATCCATGGCGGGGGTATCGTATAATAAGAGAACGGTTGCTTTTAGGAGTGATCTGTTCATCTAACTATCAATTTAATAAGAGAATAAAGAGCAAGTAAAGTCAAAAAGTACGCCCACTAGATCCAACTATTACTCACACGGAACACTAACCCAATCTTGCTTGAAAGCGGAGTGGAATCAAGAAACTCGCAGACCTTGAATCTAGCCTGCAATCCTTTCGCACTTCTCTTAGGAGATAGTAAGCAAGATTTTATACGCTAATTTCTTCTTTTAATCAATTTAGAGTTACAAAGTCTTATTGCAGACCTTCGTCTTCACGGGTTGTTGTTGAACCCGACTCTTCCGCTTGGCGTTGTCCCTATAGGTTGAACTGCTAATGCCTCCGATTAGAGATTTCACAATGCCATAGGATTGATTGAAGTTTCTGGCCGGGTAACTTTTCATTCCGACACCCAGAATAAAGGCTTCCCTGCCGTAGTTGGGTTCATTAGGTCGTTTGCCTTCGGCCAATTAAGAATGATCCATTTATATAGATGAAACTAATCATCTTTTTTTAGATGGAAGCCGGTTCCACGACTTTAGTGGAAATGATGATCCTGCTCCCCCTGAAAGTATCAACTACCTGAGGCTAAGGCGGATTTGTCAACGGCTGTGCTGCTGGCAATGATTAGAATAGCTATGTTGCTCAAACCTACCGGCGCCTTTATTTAATAGAATGAAGTTCCCGAATAGAAAAAAGAAGGATATCAGGTTTCAAACTAGATATAGATGTCCGGGAAGTGCTTCCTTGCATTAAAGCACATTCCGGGAGTGAAAGGTCATAGGGCTCATAGACATTATATATTTCTTATCTTTCCTTTATGGGGATCGTAGATCTCTCTTTTCAAAGTTGGCAAAGTGAGAACGCTGGTTCCGCAATAACCAAGTCAATCCAATCCTCAAGGGGAGAGGGGTCCGTATCCTGGGACTTAAGGATTTAGGGATCCCTCAAAGGACCGGGTTCAGGCTCAACCAAGTCTTCGTCCACCCTTTCTCGAACCAGATCCATGCCTTGGGCTTGAGTCCCAGCTTCGGTAGGAGTCCAAACAGCATTATCCATTTCTAATTCCGAATTCTCATCCATAGGTGGAAATTCTTCTATAACGGCATCAATTGGTTGTTTTGCTTATTCAACGACCCTTTCCCCTGAGCCGATTTTAGCTCTGGCAAACAGCCCTGATAGCTTAAATCTAATACAGGTTCTAGGTTGAAAGAATCAATGGAACCAAGCTTTCTGCTCAGGTTCAATGTGACTCTAAGGCACTTGTTGATGCGCTACTACTATCAGTTCGACTTTAGCATTAGCAGTTAGGATTTATTTGACTTAGCCGTGCCTGCCTGACCTCATTTAGGGAATAAATTGAATATGATAGGACCCTTTCTCACTCATTCTCCTCACTTGGCTTCTCTTACCACCTAAATGACTACTCAAAATAACACACTTTCTTGGTTGAGCTGATGGAGACTATTCAAGAATCCTAGCTTATCCCCCGGATCTTACTAATAAAGAAAGCGCCAAGACAGAACTTAAAGTGCGGAATCCCCTCCTACTGCAGGGATTGGAAATTGCGGAATATCCGGATTTAGGCTCTCGCAAAGAAGGCAATTCATTCGTAGTAGGATATTGAAACCTCAAACCCTCTCTGTCAACAACATCTAAAAGATTAGGAGGAAGGAGCTCTCGCTCTCTTCCATATTCAATTCTCGGAAGAAAATGATCAGAAGCGGATTCTACGCATCAGACTAACTGGAGTTCATGCTTTCCTGCGTGAGACAAAGGAAGCACAAATTTACTTACTCGGCGGGAAGGGAAATGAAAGACTTGTCCTCCCTCTCAAAAGAAGGTTTTTTCAACTATAGAAAAATCAAAAGATATATAAAATAGATAAAGATATATCGGCTTTTTCCTTGTTCGTCAAGCTTTCGAGCAGCTCTTTCAACTGCCGCCTAATCCCCCTCAAGAACCGAGAGCCGCCCAGGGACTGGACTCCACCAAGAGGTTCTTTCTCTCATGTCATTTCGCCCGCCCGTTTCATTTCCTTTTGCCGAAGTTCGTTCAGTCGGTAAGCATCCCGTTAGCTCTTCATATTTCCTAGCCTATCTATCCCCACTATCTCCGAATTCTGTAAGCCGTAGGAAGTCCGTAAAATGTGAATAAAGTCCTCACGCGAAAGTTCATCGCCTTCGCTTATCTTGTTTTTTAAGGTCAGTTCTTGTATGATGTCGACGAAGGTCTCATGTTCACGATTATTATTCTTGCAAAACTCGGAAAGTATTAAAGCACATTTCTTCCTCAAGCTGTCGATTGTGTCAGTCGGAAGTGCATACGGCGGATCAGCTTCCTCTACCTAGGTACGGATTGGATGCTCCTCCTGCTCGGGCAGGACTCTCAGACGGCTATGATCGGACAATAGAGTATGTAAGATATAGCTCGTGCCTCTTGGGCTTAACAAGATGGGGTTCGGATGAAAACGGATCTCGCTAATCCAGTCTATTCTATTTTGAATAGTCCAGGTAGTTGACTACAGGATCGGATCCTCTGTCTTTGCCTGAAACTTTCACTGTCTGTCAAAGGAATAGCTGAACTACTACATTGATTAGGCGGATCTAACTCTTTTGAGAAATGCCCAGAGGCGTCTGTCTACTAGTTCAGTTGAGAACAAGGTGTCGAACTAGACTGATAACTGATCGTCTATCGAAGCGCCTCTTTAAAGGCAGGATGTCGAGAATCGTGTCTCTATATACGAAGAGCAGGCATGCGTGGGACTTTAGGACAAGACTCCGTAAGACCTTTGTTTAATATGCCTTTTGTTTACGACGAATAGGAATAGGTTCTTTTCAGATTTGACATAAGAGGGTAATTCGTCAAATTGGAATCGGATCTAACATGTGCAGCCTAAGCTTACTTCTCTTGGCTCCCGGCGGGGTTGTCTAGTCCTAAAGCTAACCAGAACGGCAAAGAAGAGTTCTATTCGGCGACCGGTAGGGAGAGGAGAGGATGGGAGGAGAGAACGTCGACCATAAGGGAGAGGAAGAGAGTGAATCTAAAAAAGAGAGTCCGACTTGCATGTGTTAAGCATATAGCTTTCTCTTCTCTCGAGTTCACTCTTTTCCTATCATGGAAGTTAGCTCAAAACCAACTCTTCTTTCTAGCTTGGTAATCCCTCGCTTTATTTACTTTTTTGAATGCAGTTCGGGATCGAACGAGGTTCTTAAAAAGAAAGGCTATTCATCTTCCCTTACGGGCTTATGGATCTAGTGGATCGTCCCAGTAAACTACTACTTATACTAATTATACTAACTACTTAGTTATCGTCACTGGCTGCAGATCTGGCTTGGCTCGATAGCCTATTGAATAGGATGGAGGAAGCCTTGTCCCTAGCTTCTGAAACAAGAGAACGGACCGACTCTAACTAATCCACTCCTACTAACAGGAAGTGTAAGGGCAGACCTCGTCCTACTTTCACTCTACTTTTTCCATTTCAATGCTAGCTCGATTGCAGCTAGATTTCTCAGTAGGGACTACTAATGGACTATCAGAAACGAAGTGAGGGATTGGACGACGGACGGGACAACTAGCTAATTGGGGGACGGAGGGACAGAGAGAACTCTTCAACGAAAATCAATCTTGAAATTAAATAATAATAATCTCTATCGTTCAGTAGGAAATTTCTTTTTTTTTTTTTTTTTTTTTTTTTTTTTTTTTTATTTAAATAAAAGATAGAATCGTTCAGTAGGCTAATCTTCAAAGTTTATCGATTGAGACAGCGGCAGGCCCAAAGAGCTCTACAGTAGTGCCTTGCGAGATCGTAGCTCGTTCACCTAAGATGGAAAAGCACTTGGTTGAAAGCCTAGCAACGAGAAAAAAGAGTCCCATGCATCCTTTAGTCAACAACCATTAGTAAAGAATAGGATCAGACCAAGTGCGAGATTGGATCAAAAATAACGTATAGAAAGGATTTGCAACAGAGAGCCTCAACAGCAGCTCTTAACCCACACTTTTTGCTAGTCAATTGCATTTCAAGTTCCCGCACAGTTGATCCAGCAAAAAATAGAATCTAGTCTCCGTGAGTCTATACCAATATTACACTTTCTTTAAATACTTTTTTTCTATAGGTTATGTTATAAGGAAGCCGAATTTCCTAGGAAGAGAAGCGTGAGGAAAAAGAACAGGGAATAAAGGAGAAAAGGAGGATTGAAGGGGACGTGTAAGCATGAAGGCGGATACTAAGGTCAATCTTGGTAGTGAATAGGTCAGCAGTTGGAGAGGAGAATCTTTCTATAGATAGAAGCAAGCGGATACAAGATCGAAAAGCTCTTTTTCATGCCCAACAACTCCCATGCCTTTCTTGGTCGGACCAAGCCAACTATTTCCGACAAGTCTTTCCTCATTTTTCGAGCAAGAAGCGGAACTACAAGAAAGAATCTCAATTTTATGACAAATCCGGTCCGATGGCTGTTCTCCACTAACCACAAGGATATAGGGACTCTATATTTCATCTTTGGTGCCATTGCTGGAGTGATGGGCACATGCTTCTCAGTACTGATTCGTATGGAATTAGCACGACCCGGCGATCAAATTCTTGGTGGGAATCATCAACTTTATAATGTTTTAATAACGGCTCACGCTTTTTTAATGATCTTTTTTATGGTTATGCCGGCGATGATAGGTGGATCTGGTAATTGGTCTGTTCCGATTCTGATAGGTGCGCCTGACATGGCATTTCCACGATTAAATAATATTTCATTCTGGTTGTTGCCACCAAGTCTCTTGCTCCTATTAAGCCCAGCCTTAGTAGAAGTGGGTAGTGGCACTGGGTGGACGGTCTATCCGCCCTTAAGTGGTATTACCAGCCATTCTGGAGGAGCAGTTGATTCAGCAATTTCTAGTCCTCATCTATCTGGTATTTCATCCATTTTAGGTTCTATCAATTTTATAACAACTATCTCCAACATGCGTGGACCTGGAATGACTATGCATAGATCACCCCTATTTGTGTGGTCCGTTCTAGTGACAGCATTCCCACTTTTATTATCACTTCCGGTACTGGCAGGGGCAATTACCATGTTATTAACCGATCGAAACTTTAATACAACCTTTTCTGATCCCGCTGGAGGGGGAGACCCCATATTATACCAGCATCTCTTTCGGTTCTTCGGTCATCCAGAGGTGTATATTCCCATTCTGCCTGGATCCGGTATCATAAGTCATATCGTTTCTACTTTTTCGGGAAAACCGGTCTTCGGGTATCTAGGCATGGTTTATGCCATGATCAGTATAGGTGTTCCTGGATCTCTTGTTTGGGCTCATCATATGTTTACTGTGGGCTTAGACGTTGATACCCGTGCCTACTTCACCGCAGCTACCATGATCATAGCTGTCCCCACTGGAATCAAAATCTTTAGTTGGATCGCTACCATGTGGGGGGGTTCGATACAATACAAAACACCCATGTTATTTGCTGTAGGGTCCATCTTTTTGTTCACCATAGGGGGGCTCACTGGAATAGTTCCGGCAAATTCTGGGCTAGACATTGCTCTACATGATACTTATTATGTGGTTGCACATTTCCATTATGTACTTTCTATGGGAGCCGTTTTTGCTTTATTTGCAGGATTTCACTATTGGGTAGGTAAAATCTTTGGTCGAACATATCCTGAAACTTTAGGTCAAATCCATTTTTGGATCACTTTTTTCGGGGTTAATCCGACCTTCTTTCCCATGCATTTCTTAGGGCTTTCGGGTATGCCACGTCGCATTCCAGATTATCCAGATGCTTACGCTGGATGGAATGCCCTTAGCAGTTCTGGCTCTTATATATCTGTAGTTGGGATTTGTCGTTTCTTCGTGGTCGTAACAATCACTTCAAGCAGTGGAAACAACAAAAGATGCGCTCCAAGTCCTTGGGCTGTTGAACAGAATCCAACCACACCGGAATGGATGGTACAAAGTCCTCCAGCTTTTCATACTTTTGGAGAACTTCCAGCTATCAAGGAGACGAAAAGCTCTGTGAAGTAAAAGAAAAAAAGGTCGCCGATTGCTACTAAGAACCTAACAGAACTTTTCAAAATTGAAAACGGATCAGTCGACCTGGTCTACGAATCTATTCTAACTATCAACGAATTCTTCAAATTTTAGGTGGGATGGGGATTGTAATTATTTATACTTCTCGAGGTATAATGACAGACCGGGAGGCTAGATTCGAAGGAATCGGCGGATCAATTTTGTGTTATATATGGTATTCTGATATCCGAATTAGATCCTAAATTTACTATTTGTGAAAAAAAGAGAAAGGGCGGGTTGTATAATCTCACTCCTCCCCCATTAGTTGATACTTCAAGGAGGTTTTATCCGGAATGAATAAAAAAAGAAAAAAGAAAGAAAAAGAAAATAAATAAAAGAAAAGAAAAGAAACTGGTTCACGTAAGAATGGACGTCTTGGTTCACGCAAGAGTGCACGTAGAAAAAGGACTTATTCATGTTCAAGCAAGCTTCAACAATACCATTGTGACTGTTACAGATGTAAGGGGTCGGGTGGTTTATTGGGCCTCCGCCGGTACTTGTGGATTCCGGGGTACAAGAAGAGGGACACCGTTTGCTGCTCAAACTGCAGCGGGAAATGCTATTCGTACAGTAGTGGAGCAAGGTATGCAACGAGCGGAAGTGATGAAAAAGGGTCCTGGTCTCGGAATCCCATCTTCCAGGGTCAGGAGCCACGGAGCCAGAAGACCGTTCGACGATCCTACTTCTGATGTCATCCCCTTCTGTTCCCTCCCTGTTGAATATCCCAACTATTCTCTATCAATTCCGGGATGGATCATGAAAGATTTTGTCTTGAAATGCCGATAAGGAATAGCCAGTTATAGAAGCGGGTGGCAGGGAATGAAAGAAAGCACTCCTGTGCTATCAAAGTGGAGAGATTAGTTAGAGCTAGGGGCAGGCCATCTATTCCTGCTTGACTTTCTTCAAGATACGAAATGAGCAGCCGTTTTTCGTGACATCATCTCACTATTCGGCAAGTCAATCCCGCTTACCGGCTCAATATATCTCTCAATAGATTCGCTTGCCACAACGACCGGACAGGATAGGAGATCGCCCAACCTTCCAATTTCTCTTTCTGAAGCAACTATAACGGATGGGCAGCTTCCCCTTAAACTTTTTCCAACCCCAGAGAAGAGAACTTCGAGGATACGCGGTAGACATGCTTTTCCCAAGAATCTTCAAACTTTTTGCTTATGTAACGGGGGAGGTACCAGCTGATGTCTTTTTTTTTTTTTGGGTAAAGGGTTACCCCGGTAAATTTTATAAATAACCAATAAGAACAAAGCATGTGCCTGACATAGCACACGCAACTAGCCCCGGCATACCAAGACTAGGCAACAAGAAAACAAGACCAACATCAACGTACAACCAAAAGACGACACACAGCCCAAAACACTACCAATAAAACAAACAATTACTACCAAACGGACAACACAAAAGGACGTTCGAGATATGGAGGGGTGCTTTGGGTTTGATCTGAGATGGGTTCATGCCAGGCTGGGTGCAGTGGCCAAGGCAAGATTTGATACCCATCATCTCGAGGAGTACGCCCAGACTTCAGCAGCGCTCGAGAAAGCTACAAGTGCATTGGCTCAACTTGAAGGAGAGTTGTCTCGGCGTAGTGAAACTGCTTCTGCCCATTTGGTGAACAACTCTGTTGCTACTAAAATGAAACATTTTCCCCTCGAGGGAGTGGTTATTTTCCCGATGAAATCGAGGGCACAAGTTTTAAATGGGTAGGGAGCTCCACGGCTGGAGCATGTATGAGGTTGCCATGTAGTTGACAAACCTTGCACCTCTTAACAAATGTTGCTGAATCTATCTCCATAGTTGGCCAATAGTACCCCAGGGTCATCAGGTGATCATATATCTTTGCGCCGCCAATATGTCCTGGGGCGTGGGCTTCCTCGAGAACCTGCTGCACATCCTCTCGAGGGGTGGAGAGGATGGCCATTATAGCCCTTCTTGTAAAGTTATCCTTGCTTAGCAAAGAAGCGAAATGCCCTTTTATTTATTCCAACTACATCTTTTGTTTCAGAGGGGAGGATTTTGTGATCCAGAAAAGAAATACAATAAATATAGGGCTTTCTCCAGTCTTCATAATATAATATAATGCTCTAAGGCACATTCTGCTGGACATGGGTAGAATTTACATTGGAGGCAAGTTTTCTGAAATTTGTTGGCTTCCTCCAATACTGCAGCTGAGAGTTCTGCTCTGATGGAGGTGCATATTCATATTCTCCACTCGGGAAATGGGCAAGCAAATCAACTAAGGCTTTACTTTTCATTGCGTTGGGAGTTACACATTTCATGTCATAGCCTGCTAGAGTGAGGAACCGCCGAGCAGCTCTCCCTATGAGTATAGTATAGCTCGAGACATTAAGTGTTTGATTGGGTCACATCTTGTCACAATATGAACTGTGAAGGACATGAAGTAGTGACGCAACTTCTGAGTAACAAAGACTAATGTGAGGCAGTGCCCTTCCACAACTGAGTACCTTGTCCCCCGACCTGTGATCACTCGGCTCAAGTAGTATACTGGGCATTCCTTCCTATCGCAATGCCCCACGAGAAGTAGAAGTGAGATAAAGCTGCAAGGGATTGGCTGAATATTGATCCAGTTTAGGCAGCTTTCAGTCTCTATAAACTTGATGGAATATCTCTTACACAAGGAAAAAGACTTGCATCAATCAATGGCATGAAGGAGTTGAATCAGGAACAGAAAGACTTTCAAAGCCAAAGCAAAGGCATTCATTTAGCAGGAGTTTACGCTGCAAAGACGATTCGTGCTAGCTCTTCTCTTCTTTAACTAGTTACATGAATAGCCTATTGGGCTAGTTTACTAAGCTTTCAGTCTACATAAACTTCATTCAATATTGATTACACTCCTTCTCCTACTGCTTCTCCTTATACCCACTAATGTTATTCTTCGTCCTACCTTGACTATTGGGAAATTTCCATTCGAGAAAGAGATGTACGAATAAAGGAGCGAAGCTGACTCGACCGGACGGTAGAGGTTGTTTAAGAATCGAGATAGGCACCGTGAAAGAAAGAACTTCGCTAGCTTACCCCACGTAGCAGTCCTAGTAAATACCTGTGCTTTATAGAATAGGGCCTTTTAGGATATGATTACAATGCTTCAGTTGTCATTGATCAAGAAGGAAATCAAAAAGGAAGTCGATTTTTTGGTGCGATTGCCGGGGAATTGAGACAGTTTCATTTTACTAAAATCTTTCATTAGCTCCTTAGGTATTATAAGATGAGACCATGAATCGAACCAGATCGAAACATTCAGCTGTCGACGGACACACTTTGCCGGAACGTCGACCGCAAACGAAGGATAGCCAGGCCCCGGTTCCCAGGGTTAGGGTATTCCCTATTATGTTATGAGCCTACTCAGATCAGAACTAGTTTATTCTCTTTCGCCTATTGGCCGGCCGGCTTTAAGCAACCTTCGCATTTCCTGCTGAGATCCCAAGTCTCCAAGTAGGCCCTCTTGGCCACCCACGACCTTGGCTTTTTAGAGAATCCCGCTCCTTTCTCGTAGGACTTGTAGCTCGGCAGTCCACCGGGTGGGTTTTTTATCCTTCCAGTTTCGAGTGTATTCTTGGATAGTTATAGCGGCCCATAGGCGCGAGATGTACCTTGTGGGGGGGGGCGGCGGTCCCATGGACATAGTCCTTTCAGGCAGTGGCCGTTTAGTCCATGGTCCATTGGATGGTCGGTGCAAGGCCAGAAATTGGAACACATTGATTCCGCTCGTTCCCGTCCTTCGCTTCAGGGCCTGTCCCTCGGTGTGGTCAGTACTCCATACTGTCGGGCTGTGAAGCTTACACTTGTTCACTAATTATGACGGTTCGCCAGGGCCTCTTTCCTCCTCCCTTTTCTGCTCACTCGTAGGGGTCCGGACCCCACAAAGGGGGAGGGAGTCGACTGAACATCTCAGCCATTGGCGGGAATTTCGCCCGCATCCGATCCCCAATTCTTGTTCACCCCGGATGATCGTGTTGGGTGAATTGTGACCTCGTACAATCGTGTCGGGTGAGCAACAGCCGCTTCGTCACAGTACTTACTTATGGGCTAACAGGTCACACTTTGGCCAAGTATCCTACAAAGAGACTCCCGAGAGCCAGAAGTATTAAAGGAATGGGCGCATCATGACATCGTAAGATGTCTCGCCCGAATGAATTAGTTGGTCCTAGAAATGTTAGAAAAAGTGAACGAAAAGAGTAATAAGAAGTGAAAAGGACAGAGACACTTCCCAACCAGAAAGCAAAGTTCCCACTGATGGTATACTTAGTGTAAGCGAGCTCTAAGATCACATCTTTGGAATAAAATCCAGTTGGAAAAGGAAATCCAATTAGAGATAAGCTGCCCATGAGCATCATGGCATAGGTAAAAGGGAATGAGGAGGCAAGCCCCCCCATCTTCCGCATATCTTGCTCATCCGACATGGCATGAATCACCGAACCTGCACTCAGGAATAGTAATGCTTTGAAAAAGGCGTGATTCATTAAGTGAAAGACGCTAACCGAATAGTTAGAGATGCCGCAAGCAAAGATCATATAGCCTAATTGACTGCAAGTTGAATAAGCTATGACCCTCTTTAGATCGTTCTGTAATATTCCAGTGGTTGCCGCAAGGAATGACGTATCTTGAAGAAAGTCAAGCAGGAATAGATGGCCTGCCCCTAGCTCTAACTAATCTCTCCACTTTGATAGCACAGGAGTGCTTGCTTTCATTCCCTGCCACCCGCTTCTATAACTGGCTATTCCTTATCGGCATTTCAAGACAAAATCTTTCATGATCCATCCCGGAATTGATGGGAGGGGGAATAGGTGGAACACTTCGACACGTCTTCCGGACCACCTTCAATAGGTGAACCCATCAGCAGGAATAATACCCACCTTCGATTGAGAAATACCTATTCCCTTGAATCGTAGGTGAATACCTATTGCCGATGGCTGTTCAACTGGCTATTCCGTATCGGCATCAGTGATGGGAGGGGGAATAGGTGGAACATCCTCATCAGCAGGAATCCACCCGTACGATTTAAGGCATCCTGCTTTAGACCCTGCGTTTGAGCATGACCCAGTTCATGCTGACGCACCTCTTATTGAGCCTGTGTTTGCTGACCCACCGGTTGATGATCACCCCGTGGATGTTCTGTTGTTGGAGGGCGATCATATCATTGTTGCTGATCCTGTTGATCCCCCACCTGTTGTTGATATACCTGTGGACCATCCTGTTGATCACTTTGCACCCGTTCACCCTTTTGTTGCTCCCCCACCTGATCCCATTCCACTAGAGCCCGAGCATGCACTGTTCGCGGCACACATGGATCCACCAGATGAGCACGCACAGCACGGGTGGATTCCTGCTGATGAGGATGTTCCACCTATTCCCCCTCCCATCACTGATGCACGACATGTTGATTTCTCTTTTCCAGTTCCTCAGTTTACACCTCCAGCGCGACCTAGAGAGGGTTCTTTGGCCCATCCCTTTGGGCATGTGCCGACGTCTGTTCCTTTCATGCCACAGTTTCCACCTGTTTTACCCCCTGTTTCTCTATTTCATGTGGCACCTTTTGATCCCACCAGTGCGCCATTCCTTTGGTCGTCACCGCCTGTCATGCCACCGACTGACCCCTACCATCCCTTCCATGTGGGGCACACTATTGAAGACGTGTTGATGTCTTTCGTTTTTCAGCGTGAGTCACACACGCAGCGCATCCAGGAGCTTGAGAGAGCTCAGCTGCCACCATGTCCGTGTCACGGTCAGACACATTCTCCTTTGCAGCCTTCTCGACCTGTACCTCCAGATTATGCTGCACGCCTCTTTGCACTAGAGCAGCAGGTTGCTTCTTTCATTCGTACTCAAAGAGCCATGGAGGAGGACTGGCTCCAGTTACGTCATTTGTTTTACACTCACTTTCCCCCTCCTCCACCGCCATCTGTATAGAGCTCATCAGTACCGTTTGGGTAGACGTTGGTGAGAGGACCGCGATTGCTTTTGACTACACAGCATTTTTGGAGACTACACGATGATTCTGACTTTTGTTGACATGTATTTGATGTATTTGACACTGACTTGATATAGTTTTTGGACAGTGGTGATGTAGCCCTAGTTGATTGATGATTGTATGACACAGTGATGTACTGATACACTTACTATGTGGTCTCAATGTGTGGCAATCGCAGTATTCTCATCATATTTGATGCTTGGTTGATTATTTATATATTTGTGACATGGGATGTTGTGTGATTGATATTTGTGATATACTGATAACATGAGATGTTATGTACTATTACTATTATTATATACGTGCATTTTATTATGGCCTGACCGACGTAAACACATCTTTAGAAGATCCCGCCGAGACGTCAAGAACCGCAGATGCCTACCAATCAGGCCGAACTCCAGCAGATCATTGCTGCTGCCATCGCACAATATGCTGCCTCTCAAGGAGGAATGAGTGGAAGCAACTCTGGCAACACTGGCAACAACAACAACCCACCTCATGGTAATACTAAGTCATTTAGACATACCATGACCTAATTGGATATCTATAGCAAAGATGCTAATGCCGTTCACATGTTATATTGTACGTGCAGGGTGCACCTACAATCAGTTTCTGGACTGCAAGCCAGTCAATTTTGATGGCACAGGAGGTGCTGTCGCCTTTGTTCGTTGGGCTGAGAAAACTGAATCTGTTCTTCGCATGAGCAAATGCGCACTAGATCAGCAAGTCACCTATATCTCTGGGCTATTCTTGGATGGAGCCCTATCTTGGTGGAATTTGCAAGTACAGACACTTGGTGAAGCTGCTGCCTACGCGCTGACCTGGACCGAACTGAAGGAACTTATGCGCAAAAAGTACTGTTCCCGCGCTGAAATCCAAAGATTGGAGACAGAGTTCTGGCATTTAAAGATGGAAGGTCCAAAGATCGCAGAATACGTGCAGAGGTTCCACGACTTATCGCATGTGGTACCCTACATGGTCACTCCGGAGTTCAAAAGGATTGAACGTTTTATTTGGGGATTAGCTCCTCAAATCATAAGCATGGTGACCTCTTCCAAGCGTGCGACTATTACTGAGGCGATTGATTTGAGCGTGGCTCTCACGGAGGAAGCTATTCGCCTGAACAAGTTTGATGAAGCTGAGCCAAAGAAGAAAGAGACTCATGTGGAGTCATCAGGAGGTAACAAGCGGAAGTTTTCAAACTTCAAGCAAGGTACTAGCGGTATGGTTAAGAAAGGGGAATCAAGCACGCCAGCTCAGGTTGCAGCTGGTAGTGGAAAGAGAGGAAAAGGATACATGGGCACCCAGCCCAAGTGTAATACCTGCCAGCGCCACCATTCTGGCCGTTGTGGTTTAAAAGTTTGTGAAGCTTGTGGAAAGACTGGCCATTTGAAGGATTCTTGTTGGGCTACTATGGGCCAGAGAGGTCAGGGAGGTTTTGGAAACAGAAACACCAACCGGGGCGGAAATGGAAATCGCCCACAAGTGAATAATGGAGGTGATGGGAATAGAGTCAACAATGCTAATCAAGCGAGCGCTGTGAATCGTAACCAGAGGAACAATCAGGCGGGAAATGCTGGTGGAAATGGGCAAAGATCCGGATGCTTCAACTGTGGTGATCTTGGGCATTACAAGAGGAATTGCCCAGAGTTGAACCAAGCCCACGGAAGGGTTTTCAACCTTGAAGCAAGGGAAGCGCGCCAGGATCCCAATGTTGTCACTGGTATGTTCCCTGTAAACCAACGCTATGCATCCGTTTTATTTGATACTGGCGCCGATTATAGCTTTGTGTCGTTAGAATTTAAGAATATGCTTGGTTTAGCCGCTAGTAAGTTAGATGTTCCGTACTCGATCGAATTGGCAAATGGAAAGTTGGTAGAAGCCAACGAGGTTATCAGAGGTTGTGTGATCGAATTGGGAGAACGTGAGTTTGCTCTGGACCTACTACTAGTCCAGTTGGGAAGCTTCGACGTGGTAGTAGGAATGGATTGGTTATCAGGCAACAAGGCTGAGATAGTTTGTCACGAAAAGGTCGTTCGTATCCCAACCGAAGATGGTGAGACCATTGTGGTTCACGGAGAGAAGCGTGATACGCCGTTAAGGATTATCAGCTGCCTCAAAGCGCGAAAATGTTTACAGAAGGGATGTGTTGCCTTTCTGGCACACATTGTGGATAAGAAAGCTGAAGAACCGAAGATCGAAGACATTCCTGTCGTGAGGGAATATCCAGAAGTCTTCCCAGAAGACTTGCCTGGATTGCCACCTCAGAGGCAAGTGGAGTTTCACATCGACTTAGTTCCAGGCGCCGCGCCTGTGGCTAAGGCACCCTATAGACTTGCTCCGTCTGAGATGCAAGAACTGTCGACACAACTTCAGGAGTTGTTAGACAAGGGATTTATCCGACCAAGCTTCTCGCCTTGGGGAGCTCCGGTCTTGTTTGTCAAGAAGAAGGACGGTAGTTTCCGTATGTGCATTGACTACCGGGAGTTGAACAAGTTGACGATCAAGAATAGATACCCCCTGCCAAGAATTGATGATCTGTTCGACCAACTGCAAGGTTCAAGCTTTTACTCGAAGATTGATTTGCGATCTGGATACCATCAGTTAAGGATACAAGAGGAGAGTATCCCGAAGGCAGCCTTCAGAACTCGATATGGACACTACGAGTTTCTAGTTATGCCGTTTGGGTTGACAAACGCACCTGCAGTGTTCATGGATTTGATGAATAGAGTTTGCAAGCCGTATTTGGATAAGTTCGTGATAGTGTTCATCGATGATATCTTGATTTATTCAAAGACGAAGGCTGAGCACGAACAACATTTAAGAGCCATTCTGGAATTGCTGAAGAAAGAACAGCTGTATGCCAAGTTCTCTAAGTGCGAGTTTTGGCTACGAGAAGTCCAGTTCCTTGGACACGTGGTGAATGGAGATGGAATCCACGTGGATCCAACCAAGATCGAAGCGATCAAGGATTGGGAAACGCCAAAGACGCCAACCGAGATTCGACAATTCTTGGGTTTGGCTGGCTATTATCGAAGGTTCATTAAGAACTTTTCAAAAATCGCTCAACCATTGACGCTTCTCACTCAGAAGGATAAGAAGTTTGATTGGGGAATCAAACAGGAGGAAGCGTTCCAGATATTGAAGGATAAGCTCTGCAATGCGCCAATCTTAGCACTACCAGAAGGTACGGATGATTTTGTGGTATACTGCGACGCTTCGCGTCAAGGATTGGGTTGCGTGTTGATGCAACGCCAAAAGGTTATTGCTTACGCATCACGCCAGCTGAAGGTACATGAAAAGAACTATACCACTCACGATTTGGAGCTTGGCGCAGTGATTTTTGCTTTAAAGATCTGGAGACACTACCTTTATGGTACGAAGTGTACAATCTTCACAGATCACAAGAGCCTACAGCACATATTCAACCAGAAGGAGTTGAATATGAGACAAAGACGATGGGTTGAGCTGTTGAATGATTACGACTGTGAGATAAAGTATCACCCAGGGAAGGCGAATGTGGTCCCCGATGCCCTAAGTCGAAAGGAGAGGATCAAGGCTATAAGGGTTAGGGCTTTGGAAATGATTATTCAGACCGATCTTTCCTTGCACATTCGTGCCGCGCAGAAAGAAGCTCTCAAGGAAAGAAACCTTGAAGAGGAATATCTCCGTGGGATGGAGAAGTTATTGGTACCAAACAGGAAAGGAACGTTGTGTTTTGAGAAAAGGATTTGGGTTCCTTTGTTTGGAGGTTTAAGGAAGGTTATTTTCGATGAAGCTCACAAGTCGCGGTACTCTATCCACCCTGGAGCGGATAAGATGTACCAGGATCTTAAAGATTATTATTGGTGGCCTAGGATGAAAGGCGATGTGGATGTTTATGTGAGCAAATGTTTAACTTGCGCTAAGGTTAAAGCGGAATACCAGAAGCCTTCAGGACTTCTGCAACAACCAGAAATTCCCAAGTGGAAGTGGGAACAAATCTCCATGGATTTTGTTACGAAGCTGCCAAGAACGCCAAAAGGCCATGACACTATTTGGGTAATAGTGGATCGATTGACGAAGTCAGCGCACTTCTTACCTATCAGAGAGAAGGATAATACGAGCAAGTTGGCCGAAATTTACTTGAGAGAGATTGTTACACGCCATGGAGTACCTCTCTCGATCATCTCTGATAGAGACGGAAGGTTCGTCTCAAGGATTTGGCAATCCTTCCAAGAAGCTTTTGGCTCGAAGTTGAATATGAGCACCGCGTTTCACCCGCAGACCGACGGTCAAAGCGAGCGGACGATTCAGACCTTGGAAGACATGCTGAGAGCATGTGTTATGGATTTGGGCGGTAGCTGGGATAAGCATTTGCCTTTGGTTGAATTTTCCTACAACAACAGCTACCACACCAGTATTGGTGCTGCACCATTTGAAGCTCTTTATGGCCGCAAGTGCAGATCACCGCTTTGTTGGTCAGACGCAGGTGATAGACAGTTGGTTGGTCCTGACGTAGTCCAGGAAACCACAGATAAGATTGCACAGATCCGAGATCGCATCAGTGCGGCTCGTGACCGACAGAAAGCCTACGCGGATCGAAACAGGAAACCTCTAGAGTTTGAGGTAGGTGATATGGTTTTGTTGAAGGTATCACCCTGGAAGGGTGTGGCACGCTTTGGGAAGCGTGGGAAGTTAAATCCGCGATATATTGGCCCGTTCAGAATCTTGGAAAGAATCGGGTCCGTAGCATACAAGTTGGATTTACCTGCCGAACTAAATGGTGTTCAAGATACATTCCACGTATCCAATTTGAGGAAAAGTCCAACTCAAGATACCGTTGTCATTCCTACCAACGAGATTCATGTCGACGACACGCTCCACTTCGTTGAAGAACCTGTTGAGGTTATGGATTGGAAAGTAAACAAGACCCGCCGGAGCAGTGTCAAGCTCGTTAAGGTTCGTTGGAATGCCAGACATGGTCCTGAATACACCTGGGAACGTGAGGGCCGAATGAAAGAAAAATACCCCCACTTATTTCCTAAGAACCCTACTTCTCCAAGTAGAACTTAAAATTTCGGGACGAAATTTTTCTAACGGGGGGAGAATGTGACAACCCTCACTAAACCAGGTATCCGTACGGTTTAATTAATAATTAATTGATGCTTAATTACTGTGCTTACTTGAAATTACTGATGAACTGCTACTTAAATTCTGATACTTGTATATTCCTGCATCATACTTTACATACCGTCACTACATTATTTACATACTGAACTCTAGTGACAAACATGATGCACAAAAGCACAGTAGCACTATGAACGGATAACCTATTGAACATGCTGATAAAGCCAGCATCAGGCAGATAATGCCTCTAAGGCCTGTATGAGCCAGAAATATTTTACTACACCCATAGTGAGTGTAGGGATACAAGGGTTGTAGAACTGCGTCTCTAGGAATAAGTTACAATGACTGGATGTGCCTAAAACGTACACTAAGCACAAAACTCAGCACTTTAATTAACAATTAAGCTTTTAGCTAACTAATAAAGTGCCAAAACATGAGAAGAACATTACTAGACACTTTCCAAAGTGTCGGGAATAAGTTGTGTCACTAAAAAGGTTATTAACGACACTTAAAAGCTTTGTTAAGCGTTTTAACGGATTACTATCCAACTGAACAACCGGACTATACCAGGAACATGAAAATATTGCCATTAACATTATTGGTCTTTTTCTGAGCCAGTTAGGGTCCCTGAACACCCTAACACCCGCCATAAGGCACTACACACAACTAACCAGGTTAATTACTTAACCAACCTACTTAACCTAACTATTAAATCTAACTATTAGTTACCATCCAACCAAGACCCCCCCCCCTTCATAACCGTCCCCAACTAGAAGGGGACACCCTTGGATTACTTTTGATTATTATATAACCTCTTGTCCCATATCTAAATGACAATGAATCCATTGGATTATAAAACTAAGTATTGTCTATAAGAACATGGTAATGCACATAAGAACAATCACATTTCACAACTCCACTCAAACTACTCTCTCCCTCTTGCTCTATACTTCGGCCGAACACCCCCCTCCCCCTCCATCCATCTTCGAGTTTAGTTCAATCAATTCCAAGCATACACAAGCATCAAGGATTCCGTATTAGGAAGCTTGGAGCAAACGAAAGGCGAAGGACCTCTTTCTCTAGCTTTTATCCATCTCATTTGCGCTTAGGTTCTTCCCTAGCCTCGAGCTAGTGGTATGATGCTTAAATCCCTTTCTTGAACTAATCTAAAGCGGTTAATATGTGGTGTAACGGTTAAAACTCGAAATCTTACAAAATGGTGCATTAAAGTCTACTAAAAACATGAATAATGATGGTTAAAAGCTTACTAGTTGTGTAAATGTTGTAGTAATTGAAATTTGTGATTATTTAGACCCGATCTATGTTGTGGTAGCTCGGATCATCATTTAACCTGGGTTGGTCATGATCACGAATCATGACATAAGGTTGTTTTGAATGAAACAAGGGTTAAAGGGTGAAACTCTACCACACGCGAATCATGAACTTGTGTAAAAGTGTTTTACTTGTGAAACAGTATTTAAAACTAGCAGATCTACGTATCTGCAGGTGGTATTTTCAAAGAACCACATATCACAGAAATCATGTTTTCTAAAAACGGATCTTACACTTACAAGTATGATTTTTAGAACACACAAGTGTGTAAGCACTTGTGTAACACAAAAGTTTCGACAAAATAACAATTTTTGTAAAAATGACGAGAAGTTGTAAAGACGGATTTTCTCTAAAAACGAGGTTTTTACGAGATCAGATTACTTTATATAAAGATCCGCTAAAAATGATGAGATTTACACTATAATTTTAGAAAAACTACAAGTTCATGTGATTTATGCAAATTACATACTTGTTAACTAGTTTGTTGCGTTGAAAATTGTTTTGATCGAATAAAGAAGTTGTTGAATTGTTTTGTAAAAGAAAATGATACGCTTGAAAGCGTGGCCACCTCCAATTACAGAGGAAACTCTGGCGAAATTTTTCTAAAAACCTAACACTTAGAATTATTTTCTCTATAAGTGTTAGAAATACTTTTCGACGTGTTTTCAAAATATAAGTTTCGCCACGACTTTATTTACAAATATCGGAGGTGGGATTTTCACAAAAATTAAACGTGATAAATATATATTTATTTAGTAAATATATTTTCTCACAACATTATTTGTCACTATTTTGTGAAGTGTATAAATATTATTTTTAGAGTAAAAATAATATTTACGAACGTTAATGAATCCAAAATAATACGAACGCCTTCACAATAAATATATAAGTTACATCGGTAATTATTATTACCACTCGATCGTTAAAACGTAACTTACGCATTACGGAAATATTTATGGACGCGCATTTTGTCAACATATTATTTTTGGGGAAATTATGAAAATATAATATTTTTGAGAAAAATATTTATATTTTGGAATTGAAAAATAAATATATATTAAGTAAGACTTAATAATATATTTCTAGCACACATGTATTAATCCCCCATCCTTGGGAAGGAAATAGTTACCAAGTATGCACAGAATGTAAACACGAAATAGTTGTCTAACTATTTCCTAAAACGAAAACCATAAAGCTAAGGCACGGCCGTCCGTCTAATAGAGTTAGAACTTGTAGGTCGTAGCACAGCTGCTTGCTTTCAGAGACATACTTGGTAGAGACGCACCGACAGTGAGTTCATGTTCCCCCTTTTCTCTTAACTGTTTTCAGTTTTCTAAACTGCGGGGGTGAAATACATGTTACTTTGATTATGAATACTTTATACATGGTATGGTTAGCGTAAGGAGGTTTGTTACTTAGATCATGTGAATGGGTAGGCGGAAACTTGAGGTCATTAATCCTCAGGGTAGGACCGATGGGCAGGAGCGATAGATCTATTTGGGTGTAGCGAGCCCAGGCCCAGCATAACGGACCTCGGGATGACTTTGTACCCGGCACATAAATCTGCTAGGTTTGAGCCTTCCTACTTGCATTTCACACATATCAATGGCCTTGCAAACCATTGGTGATCTCTTTTTCCTTATTTGCTACATACCAGGATTTTGATAAACACAAAGGTTTATTTACTCACTTACACATGAACTCGCTCAACATTATTGTTGATTTTTCAACTTACATGTATTTCAGGGAACTAAGGGATCTGGCACGGTATGGCACGTTTTCCCGCTGCACTAGTACGAGGTCATCCGAGGTTTAGGGAATGTGACTCTTTCCTGGACAAGTCACAGTCCTTAAACTGTGTTTATGTCATGTTTGTGTTGTTGAACAATGTTATGGTTGTTAGGGTGTTTTCCCGTTAAGACAATGGTATTGTATTTGATTTTTAAAACTTAATGGATGATCTTGCATGTTTTTAATTCATATAGCTTTGTTATGATTAAGCTATGGTATTAAGAAGTCACACCAAATTAACCACGCTTCCGCAAAGCCAGGGTGTAACAGATGTAGTGCACCAACAAACTCCCCCTCAGATGTTGACGAGTCGTTCATCGAGTCTTTGACAATGTCATGTCTTCACACCTTCAGTCTTGATCAGTCTCTGGCTTCTCTCTCTCTCTATCTTCATCTATTTCTCTTAGATGTTGACATCTTTAAAGTTCTTCAGCTCCAACATGCACTCCCCCTCAAATATTGACTCTACCTGCATAAAACTCTACTATAAACATAAGTTTTATGATACACCTTTAAGAATATAGCCAACATTTGAAACTTATCACAAACTAATCAATCAATTTTGATACTGATGAACCACTTGAAATTATATTATTTTTCTTATCAAAACAACACACTCTCCTAAACCATCTGTTCATCATGTTTTGCACTTAGAATTTTGAAAATCAGCTTTTTAATATCAGTTGTCGAAAATCTTTTTGACTTTTTCAAAATTTAAGCTAAAACACACCGAAAATCTTTTTGGATTTTCTGTAAGAAAGTAAATGCAGAAATTAACTATTTACAGACAAAATTTTTGTGAGTTTGTGCAAGAGGATCATATCAGTTTTGTGACAAATCCCTAACACCATTAAGCTTTAAACATTCTCAGTTCTAAACAATTTACCTAGATTGTCAGTATATTGGTCCACTTTAAATTTTCACACAAATTTCAATCGATTCGAGATACGATATTAATGTTTTAGAAACTTAAACTTAATTGTGTATCACTCCACTCGAATATACTCCTGTATCCAGATCCCAATGTTCAGTCTTACAGGTGAGTATACCACAGATGATATCTGTAAAGGGGTTATGTGCGAGGGCCGTGAGAGCTCAGGTCGATACTTCCGTATACGCAGAGAGATGACGGCTTCGACTTTTGGTGGGTCCCCTTTAGAGGATCTTTTGTTACAACAGCAAAGATTATCAATTTTATTGTTTAATCAGATTGCTGAGGGCGAACTTATATTTCAAAGCTTTTTACAGAAACTATTATTCGGGGACTAGGTCAGTACTTCCATACAGCAGAAGTCCCAGAATAATACCCCAGATATCACTGAGTATAAAGACCTAGTATCTCAGAAAGAGGGACCTTTCAAACAAGATTTTGGGGGTTACCCATATATCCAAGAATAGTTACCCACGAATTAAGCAAATTTGAATTAGGTTTATATCTCGTTTCAATTAACTAAGTGTGAACAAATCTACTGACACATCCACACTAAGATTGTTTATCACTTTTAACTTTTCAAATCTTTAGCGTGCTGTGATAGTCCACTAATGTACTATCATTTCCTCTTTATCACAACAAAACTCATTTTTGATTTTATCATGTTTTTTACTTTTTCAAATTTTCTAATGTTTTTGGATTTTCTGAAATTTTCTACTCCCCCTAAAATGCAAACACATTAAAGAAATTTGAAAACTAACACAATTCAAAACTAAGCTCTTGACCCACTAGAAGACAATTCAAAACAAACTATACAGAAATATAACAACCGATATCAAATCACATCAAATCGCCATTCTCATGGCATAAACAATCAGAACTCCCCCTATCAACAAACTATTTTCTCATTTAGATTTCAAAACACTTAAGTTTCTTTTAATCAAAATGGTTTTTCCGGAAAATAAATTTGATTGATTTTACCACTTGTAGGATTATCAAAAATAGATTCGGGGATGTGGTTCATCATATTGTCTCTCAACAATTTGTAGGAAAATACAAGTACAACTTAATGTCCTTGATTTACCATATACAAGAATGTGCAATCAAATCGTCTAACCACTTGTACAATAAACATAAACAAACCTCTTTACCGTTTGTATGATTGACATTACCGAATAAAACTCAAGAAAGATGCCGATTCATGCTCCACGCTTACCAACCTGGGAGCTCCGGCAAGTTAGGTTTTTTAGTCGAAGAAAATATCCACCCAAGCCTGACCAGCCTTGGGTTTCACTGAATCACCATCACCCGGTTTCTTACCTTTCCTCTTCTTTTCATAAAATTCTTTAACCCCTTTGACTTTTCGGTCAATCATCTTTCCAAAGATATGTTTTACCTTGGGGTTAAAGACCTTTTCAACATCAAATTCCTGTTTATCGTTATAAAATTGGTTAGAAATTTCAACTTTACCAATTTTCTTTTTATAATTCTCAGCCCGAAGTGATGGAAACTCCTCATCATTCACAATCGGAACAGATTTTTCATCTTTTAAAACAGCTTCACATTTTGAAATAACTTGTGGCTCAACTGATTTTATGGAATCAGTTTCATCGCCAGAAGATAGCTCCTCTGATTTTGACCTATCAGAATCATCGCTAGAGCTTTCACCAACTTTCTTAACAACCTATTTCTGATTGTCAGATTTAGCTCTCTTCTTGTAAAACTTGTTCGAACTCTCACCAATTTCAAATGTAGAATCTTTAAACAATTTTGTTCTATCAATTGGTGGTTCGAACTCAACTACTTTCTCTTTGAGTTTACGAAATACTCCCTGTTTTGATTGTATTGCCTTAGAACAATCTCGGGCAATATGTCCAACAATGTTGCATCGAAAACAGGTTTTCGTATCTTTCTTCTGTTCAGCCATTTTCTTCAATTCATCTTGCTTCTTTGCAAGGAATTCATTGTTTGACTATCTCCAGAAATCTTTCTTTTCTTCTTCTTCAGATGACGTTCCTGAAACAAATGTCATTTTTGATTTAAAATCACGAACATATTTTTCATTTTTCTGTTTTTCTGTAGGAGTAAAACCTAACCCTTTCTTTTTGAAATTACCGTTATGGTTTGATTTCTTATGGAAACCAGAACCAGAACTGTAATTCTTTTTCTTGTTCAATCTTTGTTGTACTCTTGAGGTGTATTTTTTAGATTTTTCATTAAGACATAAATCTTTTATTTCAGAAATATTAATTTCTGTGAGTTTGAAAACCTTGTTTATCAGTTCAGTTTTAACACCTCTTATTGGAAATTCCTCATCAGAATATAATTTGTCAGAATCATTCAAAGTATAGGCAACTTTAAGCAATCCATCATCCAAATTAGATTTTGATAACAGAAATTTTCTATCATAAACTATTTTATCCTGTTTTTCTGTTTGACATGGAGTGCTTGACCTAGACTTTGACTCTGACGCGAACTCCGACTTTGACTCCTCTATCTCATCGTTTTCTAACACATGATCCACGACTTTCTTCATCAATTGAGACTGTTGATCAGTGTCAGACGATGTAAACACGACATCAATACTATCTGGCAAGTTTACTGACGACTCTGACTCCCACTGTAAATTTGTTGCCTTTTTGACTCTTTCATCATTTGGAATTCTAGCAAGATATCCGTTTTCCAGCGGGGGTGGACATCTGTTGTAACTGACACCTTGGTTCTTACCAGATGACGTCTTATAAGTGTCTTTCTTCTTTTTAATCTTCTTCACTGGAGTCTTTTCTTCAACTTTTTCTTCTGAAACTTTCTTTTCTTCAGTTACTTCATTGTCTTCAAATGCCTTCAAGCTTTCAGCTATTGGATAGATCCTGTCAATAACATAAGACGAACATGAGTAACTTTTCAGTAAACGATTAACTCTTTTAGTTTCGATTCTTTGAAGTTCCAGTTTCTGTTCAAGAGCAGCACATTTCTCGATATAATTATTCACAGCTTTTTGTTTCACCATGAATGCTCCTTGAAGTGTCTTCATCGCAGTTGCTTGCTCTTCACTTGTGTTATTGTACATGTTCATCGCTTTGTTGAGCACATCATAAGATTCCTTTAATCTGTTCATATTATGAATCAAAGAACTATTTTGTTTCTTTACAACTTCACAATTTTCACAAAATTGGACTCTTCTTAGCAACAGCTTCTTCATCAATCTTGAACTCTGGAACTTTCACTTTCTTTCGAATCAACGGAGTTGTTTCATCATCACTGCTCACTGGTGTTTTCACCTTCTTCTTTTTCTTCTTGACTTTCTCATCTTCACTATCAGTTTCTGCCATTTGTTTCAAATGTTCAGCCATTCTTTTTGCATAATACTTAGTGCCATCATCGCTATCACTGTCTTCTTCAATTTTGGCAGCAAAGGCTGAGTGGGTTGTTGCTTGATCAAGAATATAATCATCCCAAGTAAAATTTTCCCAGCTAAAACCCTCAGGTAATTTCTCATCATCTTGATCAATCACACAAGCTTTTCCATCAGATGATATGTAATTATCCCAGTTGAATGATTTCTTTTCATTTTGATTAACCACACAAGCTCTTTTTCCAGTATCTTCAATCACATCTCTTCCATGTGCAGTTTGAGCTTGATGTTTATGTTGTTGAGATCATTGTTGACCAACTTGGTGATAGATGGCTTTCCGATAGTAATCATTGTTGTTGTTGAAAGGATTCTGAGCTCCACTTGCTTCACGGTTGGTGCATTCCCTCTTGAAGTGACCTTTCTCCCTGCACCGAAAACAAATGACTTTAGATTTGTCAAAACCTAAAGTAGAAACATTAGCCTCACGAAGATCATCTCTCCCCGTGATCTGCTTGAATTTCTCAGCTCTCCTTAACACGCTAGCCAAGCACCACTTTATGTCCATCAGCTCCATCTCTTCAGCATCTATCTGGTCGTAATCCTCCCTTGTTAGCATTGGATTTCCGATACGACCTGCAACAAAACAACTATAAGATTCTAAAACCATTCCCAATAAAGACATTTGACTTTTAGCAACTTCATCTGAATAATCTTGATCATTTTCAAGATTTAATACAATATTGCACTGAAGTTTTCTTCCATTCTTAGTTGCTGAAATGTTTGGATCAAAAGATGGAAATGATGTAAAACTTGTTTTGCTGTTTGATCTTGATGATGAACTTCCAGGAGAATTCTTAGCATTGAAAGCAGTCTCTATTTTTGGAGATAGATATGTAGGTTTCGCATTCACCCCTGCCTTGTAATACAATCCAATATCCTGTTCACCGTTAAACTCTTTCATTCTAACAATCTTTCTCTGCTCCATTTCCTGAGCTTCCAACTTTTCAATGAATTTGCTCAATGTCAAATCATTAAACCCCTTTTTGTTCCTCAACATCATCAAAAACATTCCCCAAGTTTCATAGGGTAATGCATCAACCAATTTTTCAATCAGTTCATCGTTTGTTTTTGTGATGCTCAATCTTTTCATGCACATTACCAAATTACAACATCGTTCAATGATTTCCTTTGTAGTTTCATGCTTCAATCCACGAAATAAATCAAACTCTTTCTTTAGAAGTGATTTCTTGTTTTTAACCATCTCTTCACTTCCCTTAAACTTTGATTTTAATGCTTTCCAGATCGAATATGAACTCCCATTATGCTGCAATAATACCAGAATATCTTCCTTTACCGCTTGTTGTAGCAAACTTAGCATCATTTTCTCGTTTTTGTATTTCTTTCTATCATCTCCACTCAAATCTTTAATCGCAATCTCCTCATCATCATCGTTCTTTGGTCTAACATACTTCGTTTCCACACATTCCCAAGCATCCAAGTAGTTCGCTTGTACCCAATTTTCAAACCGTTCTTGCCATCCTCGATATTTGTTAGCTTGGGCGGTTTTTGCATCGTCCCCGTTTCGTTTTCCAACATCGTGTTTTGAACAATACTCATTGGGGTAACTGGTGTAGCGAATGCGTTGTAGAATTCTTCGTCCATTTTTCAGATTTCAACAATTCACACAACAGTCCTTATAAACGAAACCAGATTGTTGTGGTGTTCACAAAAGCGAAACCTTGTGGTTCAAATAAGCGAAACCACTGATATTATGACACTGGAGCGAAACAAATCAAGTACAAATGAGCGGAACTATTTGGTTCAAAAGAGCGGAACTACTTTGTTCACTGAAGCGAAACTAGAATGTTCCAATAAGCGAAACCACACTTTGACACTGGAGCGAAAGTACTTTAACCTTGGAGCAGAACCTCTGATTTGATGACACAAGAGCGAAAGTCCTTGTACTTTGGAGCGGAACTTCTGAATATGTGTAGCTATAAGCGAAACTATCACTGTCACAGGAGCGAAACTATGGGATGTCCGTAAAAGCGGAACTTACTCGGAAGCAATTTTTACCTATTTTTAGTCCGAATTTTAACACCAAACTTTCCAGGGTTTGTCTATATCCTATTACGCACAATCCTTGAAATTTTTAGCTGATTTTGACCGGTGAAACTTCCTGAACTGATGAAAGAAGGTGTAGAAGATAGAAATTTCGATGAATTCCAGCTATTCTCTGCAGAACTCCTCCTCCTGAAGCTCTGATACCACTTGTAGGATCGAGTGTCGACCCGAATGAGTCGTTCAGAGGAGTTTTGATCAAATACAGATGCGGAAAATAAGTATCTGACTTAGGAACAGCTAGCAAATCACTTTAAACGCCTCTTTGCATTGATTTATGACAGTTTACATCCAAATCTCGAACCGGCAGCACTTCGGTACGAGTTACAAGACTATTCTATAGGTTTCGCTCAAATGACACCTATTTATAGGCCTTGAGGTTTCGCTCCAGCGTACATGCCGTATGAGCGGAACCTTCAGCTGACATATAAGCGAAACTAATTGATACCATATAAGCGAAACTACTTGGTTATGACCCTATGAGCGAAACCTTTCACTAACACACATACAATATCATATTTTCTCGTATAACGCGCCCTGATCTAACACTCTAAATCTAAGACTCGATTCAAGACGAAGTCGACAGATGTAGTGCACCAACAATGTTTGATAAAGCTACATAATTGAAAACATTCACAAATAATATAATAGATCAACAAACTTACTTCGATTTGGTGTGAGTAGATCAAGAAGAACAAGAAAAACTTAGTTAGGTTTGAGAGAGAGAAAGAAGCTGAGTGGTGTTGGTGAAGAATTGAGATCTTCAATTAAGTAGTAGATTCAAATAGAAAAGGTGGGTATCCATATTCGATAAATCCGACTGAAATAATAAACGGTTCCCGCCTCCACGTAGCCTAAAATTACTTCCCTCATAAATCACCTTGAGGTTCCATCATCACATGCCAAGTATCCCAAATTTATCTCATTTGTTATGTTATATAGAATATAGATATAGATTCGTTTATTACACACTATATGGAAAACACTTATGGTACTTAGAAGTTCTTTGGCTTTAACTTTCTTTAAAGGGATACTGAATTTAAATAACCTCAATTATTACTAGTTGATTAATAACACTCTCAACTTTTGATTTGTACAACACCACTCCCAACTTTCGACTTATTTTCTCCTGCCACTCCCAAACTGACCCAACCCTAACCCGGTTAATTTTTTTTTGCTGATGTGGACGTTTTCAGTGACGTGGCATTTGATGTAGCTTATGTGTCAAAACTATAACTTTTAAAAAAATTGTATTATTTTTAAAAAAAAATCTGAATTAAAAATAAAAAGTTTTTTTTATAGAACCCCACCCCCTTCTCTCTAAAACACCACAACCACCATCATCTCCACCAACGGTTGTTGTCATCACCTGCCGTCACAAATAACCACCCTCGTCACAACCACTATCACCGCCTGCCACCACCATAAGACCCTGAACAGAAGTGTAAGTTTTCATTTGTGTGTTAGACGGTGAGATCGTAAACTTAAAGCATTTAGGATTTGTGGTTGGATTTGAGTTTATGAATCGGAATTGGCGGTTCGGATCTGAGTTGATTGAATCTAAATTGCAGGTTTTCGTTTTGGTGTTGGATGGTGAGATTGGAATTGTGGTTGGCGTTTTCATTGGAATTGTTTGAATCAGATCTAAGCCAGTGAATTTGTGTAGAAGAATCAGACTTGTTGGAATTAGATCTGAAAGATGGTTGGTGGGTTTGTGTAGGAGTGTGGTTTACATCAAGAAAAGGTGGTTTGTGGGTTTGTGTAGAAGAAGGTGGTGGCAGGTGGTGATGGTGGCGGTTGGTGGTGGTGTTAGAGAGAGAGAAGGGGGGGGGTATAAATTCTTTCTATTTAATGTAATTTTTAAATCATAATTTTCTTAAAAAATTAACACATAATTTTTTTTTTAAATAATGTTTTTTACACATAACTATGCCACATCACTAAATATTGTCACATCAGCAAGAAAACAAATTGGGTTAAAGTTATGTTAGTTTAGGAGTGGTGAGTGAAAATAACTTAAAATTTGGGAATGTTATGATACAAATATAAAATTAGAGAATATTATTAGCCAATTGGTGAAAGTTAGGATTAATATCCCTTTTTTTTATATTTTGTGAAATGAAACGATTAAATCTATAGAAAAGAAATAAAATTGAAAATGAAAATGATCCGACCACAAATTAAAGAAAAGAAACTTGTACACGAAAAGCCATCACAGCATCATTCAACCGCCCCAACCCAACCCAACCCACCTCACCTTCATCTCATCTTCGATTCTCTTTAGATTAAATGTTTTTTTTTTTTGTTTTTTTTTTCTGAAACATCTTTACACATGATTTTATTTCCTCACTTACGTTAACGACTACTCCCGTACAAGTTATTCTTAAAAGGATCTAAGAGAAAGATATTTGTTGAAAGGTGTACCTATTTGCACACTCATTTGCCTATTGGCACACCAAAAAGGTGTTTTTTGTCTTATATGCACACCGTGTCGAGCTGTGGCCAAAGCGCGGCTTTTTGGTCCGGTCAACCAGACAAAGACTGACGGGTGTCTGACGGGTCTGTTGACCGGACCAAAACGCCGAGCTTTGGCCGCGTTTTGGTCCTGTTAACCAGACAAAAGACTGACACCCGGTCTGGTTGACAGGACCAAAACGCAGCCAAAGCTCGGCGTTTTGGTCCGGTCAACAGACCCGTCAGACACCCGTCAGTCTTTGTCTGGTTGATCGGACCAAAATGCTGCGCTTTGGCCACAGCTCGACACTGCAGGGTATGCACATAGGACAAAAAAACACCTTTTTAGGTTGGCTATCTACAAACTTGGTGTGTAGATAGTTTGAGCCTTGTTGAATCAAGCAGGCTTTAGAGGAGAGTTCAGTTGGATGATGAATAAAAAGAGATTTTGATCAAACATATATCATGGTAGGAAAGAGAGAAAAAAACAAAACCCTATCAAAGTTTGTGTGTGCAATTCAAAACGTTTAACTAACAAATTAATCTGAGATTATAAAATTAAATCATGTTTAGCAGATTCCATTACCATTTTGGGACATGATATCAAAAGCAAGTATAAGCCTCTTCTAATCTTCTTTCTCATCGTCATCTGCCACATGTTCTTCCTCATCATCATCATCATCACTATATTCGCTTTCATCGTCATCGTACTCGTCTTCTTCCACTTGTTCCTCTTCAACCCCATCCTCCGTCTCGTCTACCTGAATACCCCTGGTACCCGCTCTTGTCCGTTTCAAAACCTTTATCTTCAAACTCATTTTCGTATCACACCCAAGCCACGAATCACTCAAACAGTATAAAGTCAAATTATAAGTACCCTCTTCGGGAGCCAAAAACCGCCCTATAACCAATCTTGATCCACTTTTCACTTTTTCGACTGCTTCTTTAACAGCCGAGTTAAGTTCTTTTGGGGTAGCCCCTGCCCATTCCTTTGATTCTCGGATCACCTTTGGAGCAGCGATTAGTGCAGCGGATTCATCCATGAAGCTCACTTTTTGTGATATCCAGACGCTGTTGGCGTTGGGATCGGCAAGTAGTAACCAAAAGTTTTCTTCTTTGTGGAAAGGGTAATAGGGGCAATGAGGAAGGGCTCGAACCAAGTGGTTGTTACGGTTAAGTGTCACCCAACCACGCATTGTCACTATGTCCCCTTCTTGTATTGCTTCTTCACCTTCCGTTTCACATATGATGTCAAAGGTGATGGAAGGCATCATTTCTAGAACCGTTTCTACATCTTGGGATTGGGCTGGAGAGAACCCTGCAACCTTTGTTAGTAACTCTGCACGCTCTTGTTGGTTCAACTCTCGGAAATCCTCAAAAGTACGAACTTTCTGCAACCAACCACCACAGATAGATATGAATTATCTTGTGTTTTCTCTCATAGCTCCAAACAAAAAAAAAAAAAAGCTAAAAAACAAGTTGTTGAAAGTCACTCAAAAGGCTACATTTTATGCAAATGAGTTACGACCAACGGCAAAATGAAGCATCTTTATAAAGACAACTCCTAGCAAGCGGCTAAAAATCAGAGTACAATAAAAAAAAGTACCATAGCTACAATCATGTTACATAGCCTTCGGTCAACTACATCAATTAATTCAAAGAGCTTAGATACCTATATTGGTAATTATATTAGTTTCTCAATAAAAACTTCATGCAAGGGAGCATTCAGACCCACACTTTAAATTGAACTGTTTTGACCTGTACCCGTCCACCTCCATATATGCCCGTTTCTCCTCAATTTGGGATGTGTTTTATGCCAAAACTTTAATGGGTAAACTCAAAGAAATTTAGCTAAATGGGAAATTATTGAAAGAAGTCCAAGGTGTACTTTTAATACACTAAAACCTCCCAAATCATTTTGATTATTATTGTAATAATAATGCTTTGTAATCATAGTTAACACATTAGTTATTTATAGATGGGAAAGAACAGTTTGCAAGCCAAGCCAACCTGACCCGTATCACCCCGTACTAAAAGGTGAGCTGTTCAAGTCGTGTAACCTGTTACCCAACCCGCACATCTTGGCACCTCTAGTATTAATAAAACTTGCTTTACTTTCCAAAAAGAAATCATATAGTTCAGATTACTAAGAATAAACAAAGAGCCAGTTTTCAATCTTAGTTTACGAATCACATAACAAAAGTTACAAACTTTAGTCAGAAAAACAACACAGATAGTTCCCCCTTTACTGATGAAGGGAAGACAAAAAATTCGGGAAATATTTGGAAGACTATTTGGCGTTGTTGTGCAGATGATGGAAGTAACAAACCAAGAAACATGCGTATAACTCCTACAGTCTCAATAGATTTATACATATATATAGGGCAAGGATCATTTCAGAACCTTATATACTTTCAGAACTTACAGAACCTATCAACACCATTCAATGATATGATCAATAGCTCAAAAGAGTAATGACAGATATGTAAATAAATAGAATGCTAAGGAGATTGAATTAAAATAAATTGGGTAATATAGTAATTTTAACCAAACTCTTTCCTATAATATCTCCTTTAATCATGATTTCATTCTCTCTCTTAAAATTCAACAAATTTAGGATCCAACATACTCACGAATTGCCCATCTCCTCCTCATGGCACGTCATTTGTTCAATAGATTTTGTTCCATTTCATTCATTACACAAACTCCTTTTATAATTTTTGTTTATCTTTTGTTGTTTGTGCTTTATCTTTTTCGTGCTTTATCTTTTGTTGCTGCCTGATTGGTTCCGAAAGCAATCAACGAATGATGTTTTCAAGTTAAATTTCAAAGTCCTTAATTATCTTCAATTATATTTATTTTTTTTATCTTTTGTTGCTTGTGCTTATCTTTAATTTTGAGTTTTATTTGCATTATATGTTTGTTCCAAACATTACAGGTATTTTCAGTTTTCAAGTTAATGGATAGCTGATTGATTTCGATTGAGATTTTGAGCTTATTTGGTTCTCGATGTTGATGTTATCATTTTTTTTATTCTGCCTCGCGTCACATTTTTATTAGATACATATATGTGTAAATAGAATTAGTTCACTATAAATTGATGAAGGAACAAAAAGGTTGCCACGTGTTACGTAACAGCTTTTACTTTTTCAGAAAAAGCTGAAAGTCTGTGAAAGTTGTTACACGTAACACATGGCAGCCTCTAGTTGTTACACCTAACACAGTCTGCAAAAAGGTGTAACACATGGCAAAAGGAGGTCCATTTGGGTTTCTTAGTTTTCTTAACTAATATGGGTTTTCTTTCGAGGGATAGAAAGAAACCCCACTTGAGTTAAGAAAACTCAAGAAAACCTTATGTAACAAACTTTTATTTTTCTAAGAAAATTACGGAATGTAAGTTACATGTCATCGAACGTTTTACAACAAGAAAAAGCGCCGAGGGGATTTTTTTATAAAAAATTTTAAAAATTCAGTATTTTAGCATACACACACACACACACACACAGATCTTTGAGCTTACTAATGGAAAAAGTCATGTTTTAATACAAATTCTTAACATGCATTTACAACCACGATGCAAAAAAAAATAATTTAAAGTAAGATGGCAAGAGAGGGATTGATACCTTTCTCGCAAGCTTTTTAAGAACAGACTCACTGAAATGTGGCAGTTGCAGGAAAGGGGCAATTCCTTCAATTGACCCTCCAGCAGGTTTTCGTGCACTCAGTGGAACCGCCTGCATCGTCAAAATTAGCAGCATTTTAAATGAAATGAGGAAAAAAAGAAGAGCATGTGTCATGCTAAAACTCTTGTTAAAACAGTTCAGACAATCTATATTACAGAAATCAAATTCTGCCCTATCAGTGGTAAGCTTCAACAACATCCTCCATATCATCATCATTGACATTTTAATTCTAACTGCGCCAACCATGTAGATATGAAAAAAAAAAAAAACATTTTACAATCTTTAATATCTATTCGACCCTATGCAGTTAATGCGGTAAAATAGCGGATAGCGGTCAAGGTCCACTATATGATATATAGTTTATAGCGGTGGTATAGCGATGATATAGCGGTAATTTTTATACCATGCATAATTTATGTATTTTTATATATATATATAAATATATCTCTGAAAAGATATATATAAATTCACAAGTATGAGGACTAAATATAAACTAATGAAGATGGAGGGGGTTATATGTTAAAATACCCAAACTTAAATAACCCTAAACATCCTCACTTTCATCATACGCCGTTTTCCCACTCCCCATCTCTTCTTCACTGCTGCAAGAGGAACGGTCGCATCCACATTCACACTGTTCCCAGATACACATTCTTTAGACGATGATGATGATGGATGCTCTGTTCCGGTTACAGCTGGGAAGGTAAGGCTCGATCAGCATGTAAGGTTCGATTCAGCAACTTCGATTAGCCACCATTTCCTCTCTATTATTACCTAGCAACTAAGGACCAAGCAGTACACTCTTCGACTTGGGTTTTTAATGAGTTGAAGCTATAACCGCTATATAGGTTTCCAATAGTGGCCAAATAGCGGTATTTAGCACCGCTAATAGCGGAACCGCTATAGGCCACCGCTATTTGGACCGCTACACACCCTGAGGTCCGCTAACCGCTATAGCACCGCTATTGACTGCTTAGATCCAACCCTTGAAAAAGTAATACTTGACTAGTGTAATATTCTAGGATTAAGAAATTTATCCATCCCTGTTAAAGTTAATAGTTCCTCAAGATTTCCCGGTTAATACACTAGACCCTCTCAGCAAATGCATGTACTGAGAACTGAATAAAGTCATTTATTTTCTTTTCTTGATCACCATGCCTTTTATGTGAATGTGAATTAGATTAACATTGTTTAGTACATGAGAACTGATATATTAACCAAAAATATTATTGTATATTTATTTGTATTTGTATTATATTGTTTCCTAATTTAGCTAAAAGTCAGTTATGTATTCTGACTTCCATTCAATGAAAGATTCCTAATCTCTTAACATTACTGCCTGCAAAGTTTGAATTCTTATTCTTATGTTATATATTGTACTCCACATGAACGAGGTTGCCACCCACCTTGACCCACTCACCTAGGTTACCTACAGACATTATAATCTTTTGCATTGAGCTCATATTTATTGTAAAAATATTATCACTCTGTAGGAAGCACACCAACTTGTCATAACAATTTCATCATCTTTAAAAGGGAAATCTCTCAGCAAACATGTTTTTCATTAAGTTGTTTGGTTTTAGGTACAATATGCCCTTAGTTATGACTGATGTGGCCCCCTTCTGTAAAGTTGTAAAATGATTCCATCCCCAATAAAGTGAGCAACATATGATAATTTTTTCCTTATTGAAAAATTATTATAAGATGATAACGAAGGCCACCTGTATCATACTCTGAGAGAGCTCAACGACCCCAATTGCAGGTCTGAGCCACCCATGGCCATGTGGGGGACGTTGTAGAACTGCCATCTTCATTAATTCTTCAAGAAGGCGGGGAGCAACCTCAAGTATACGTCTGAAATCACGCTGCAACGATGGAGATAGACATCCTGACTCCCGGTTTAGTTGCGCTTGAACTAACAATTCAGTCTGCATTTCAAAATAAACCAAATTAGGCAGCAATATCAGAATATACATTGATTTAAGTTATTACCTTCACTAGAGCTGGATGCTGCTTCCAAAACTTAGCCTGTTCTTGCTTAATGTTCTTCAAGTCCAAGTTCAACTCGCTTCTCACCAGGACAAACAGTCTCTGAAGGGGTTCTCCATCACTCCGCCGAACTGGAATTTCCATATATTCAGCCGCTTTTATGAAAACATCCATCACCTTACTGTATGTATATTTATCCACCAACAATAAAAAAAAAGTGTTATTTTTGATCGTTTCTCCGATAGCAGTCATGTACACACAGATTCTCGTATATAAACTACATGCACAAATAGGTAAAAAAACATTCTACTATACGTAAAAAGTAGGTCGTACCTTGGAGCCAACGAAGGCTTCATAAGGTAGAAATATGCGGATAATGTATGCTTTAAGACGTAGTTTCCAGTATATTTGGATGACATCGATAAGTACATGACAGCCATGACCAAGGGCAATATAATGCAAATCCCAACAATCCCAAGTAAATTAACTGCGCCTGACGTCCCATCAATGTTCAACAAAAACTGAGGGAGGGCGATGCCCATTTGAAGCCCCTGTTGTAACAACAAACAATATATACTCATCACATACACCCAACTGTAAAGAGTTACATGTCAATTATACCTGCCTGCCATCAGGATGGCCATATTTTTCAAAGTTCTCACGTGATATGGGATCCGTTAGAGCCTGATAAGCCTTGGATATGTATTCCACAAAATAATTGTGAGCCTCTGAAAGACAAAACAAAGTTATCCCCCATAGCAAAGAGAACATGTTTGGGTAAATATAAATATAAACATGAACCTGGGTCGGGATTCTTATCCGGATGGTACTGGATGGAAAGTCTTCTATACGCCTTCTTGATTTCTAGATCTGTAGCCCCGTGTTCTAATCCAAGAATACTGAATGGTTCAAAAACTTCTACCGCATGGCTGCTACTTTTTATGTGATATGCCAACATCACCATTATTACCCAAAGCATCACAAGAGTCAAGTTATTATACGTCGAAAAGTTTGATATCTGTTCACATGATTCCGAAAATATATTCAGAATAGATAACAAAACTGAATGTATGTAATTGTAAATAGGTGGGGTGAGAAAGAGAAACTGACACGCCTAAAGATGGACTTGCGATACTTTCCAGACTGCAAGCAGACGGAACATTGGCACTTGGCAATCCTAGCCTTTTTAGTAGCTAAATGGTATAACTGGAATATTGTGTATGGTACTAAAGGCAAAGCCAGTAAAGAGAAAATAAAGATTGGGAAAAGTGTATTATTATTCTCTTCTTCGGAAGCAGCCATGTTAACTTCTTCGTTCAAACAATAGAGCTGTCACCCTGCACGGAAGAATCAAGAAAAGCATAAGGTAACATATCCATAAACCATTCGTTGACAAGCTCATCAATAATTATGCACACATCTGATTGCTTGTTCAACATTATGGGTGAAATATGATAACTGATGCTATAGTAATCAAGGCAATGACTCAACACCGGTATCCATTCGGGAAGATGTCTTATAGTGTGATTCTTAGAAAAGAAAGCAGTTTTCGAATGAATCGTTGGTTTAATTTCTGATTTAAGCATTTCATCACATGGGTCCAGTTTATTTGGTAAGAAATAAGGATGAGATTGCCGATTGGGTATTATAATAAAGATGGCGAAAAAAGGAAAATAATAGTATAATTAAACCTCAAACCAAATTGGGGTGGGTATTTATTCAAGTACCCATATTTGCTTCAGGATTAATGTGACTAGCAAAATTAAGGTAGCAACTCCTTACTATGCTAATATTGTATTTTCGGGTTGATAAAATGTAGATGTGATGCTTAAAAGTCAAACTGTTGATCATATCAAGTGTATTCAATTGGGATTGCTTGAACATACCATATTAATCTTTGAAGCATCTTATCAAGTAAGGGGTAGTAAACACTTGTGGAATAATCTTAAGGGTCTTTTTTTTTATTTCTAGAGATAAAATCATTACAAGCAGCTGTTTTTATTAAATTTAAGCAATATAACTTTACTCAAGCATAAAAGTTTGATCTTGAAATAAACTTTTAATCGAAATTAAAGGGAGCCCATCAGAAGTTGTTGAGCAATGGGTAGCATAACCCAAACCAGAAAGAAAAACTGATTCGTAATTCAGGTAAGAAAATGAATGATTCATGTGTAAGGTAAGAGAAATCTGCGAAGTTGAAGAGCATACCTTGAGTTTGATCCGGAGAGGGTAAAGGAAAGGAAGGAGCCCTAGTTGTTGTTGTTCAGATCTTACGTATCATTATTTATGACTCACTAGACAACCCAACTCCTTTTTTTCTTTTCTTTTGTTTTTTTTTTTCTTTTGCTACAAAATAAAACTAGGTTAGTTCCCCGTGTGTTACACGGGTTGAACAATTTAAACTATATAGTATAGATATTTCCTGTAAATGCAAAACAAAGACAGAGACATTTACATACCATATTGACATAAATGAGTTAATATGAATGTAACCCATGAACTCGTACATATTAATTAATGTCGTAGAGTTCGATAAGACGGCTCTAATGTCGGTTGAGTGAGGTCAATCAGAGTCTATTTGATACCCTTTGTACGACTTCTTATTTTTTGAATCTTTGTATTTGATTCTAAACCTATTATAAATATTATTGATAATAATTTTAGTTATATATATCAATAATATATTTTATATATATATATATATATCAATAATATATTTAGTCTAACATATTAATATTATTATGAATTTCGAAACTTGTTTAGCTAGGATTTAAGGTTATTGAATCAATAATAAGAATTTGTATTAGATTAGATTAAATATTGTTATTATTTGTATTAGATTAGATTAAATATTATTGTTATTAGTATTATTAATATTTTTAATCAATTAAATGAGAGAATGACAAGTGTCCCAAAATAGGTTTCTTTTATTATATAGTATAGAATAGATTTCCTGTCCTCTCCTTTCCTTTCCTTTCCTTCATATTTTGCCTGGGAAATACACGTTAACTCCCTAATTTCAAAATTTTGATCGTTGAAGCCCTTGGTTTCGTTTTCCTGCAATCTGAGCCCCTGCTAGTAACAAACGTGGTATTTTCATTGAGACAAAATTACACAAAATAATTTTTATGCTACATTTAAATTACAAACTATACCTTTTACGTTAAAATCGGTAAAAAAAAAAAAACAACTTTTAACTTGATATTTTGTTACATGAATCAACCTTTTGCATAAACTCTGTTAAATTTCTTGATTAAGTCACCTCACATGTAATTTTATATTTTTTTTTTGAACCGCAACAACTATGTATTAATATAGCCCCAGCAATGTATTTATGTTCTATTTTAGTTCTTTTCTTGTGGAGCCCTTAGTTATTCTTAAATGTCAACACTAAATTCAACATATGAATTTATTAAGAGTAAATTGCAATTTTACCTCCTGGGGTTAGATGCGATTGCTATTACGAAAATTTTGCTGTCTGACCCCCTGATGTTTTCTGATTGCATCAATGTACACCCCTCTGAAACATGAAAAGACTTTTTTACCCCTGATAATAATAAGAAAATAAAAGTAAATAACACATTTAAACCATGTGTTTTACCTTCACAAACACGTTTACACCCTTTTTTATTATATAGTGTCTTCTCTGGCGATGTTCCGACCACCGGAGCACTTAAATTATTTTCAGCTAAATTTTGGTAACTTGAGAGTTGAGACCCTGTTTGATCCATTTCCTTTGTAGCTAAATTTTTGATAGTTTACCAACTTAACCAGTAGCTAATAGAATAAAAACTCAAATTAACTCGTTTCTAGATAAATGATCCTAGTATTCTTGTAGCCTATTTTTGTTTAAAGGTATGCTAATTTTTCTCTTATGACACTAATATGAAATTGTAGGTCAAGATACACAGACTTATTCTTAAATCAAGGTTTCGTACACGCAACAAATGTCACACCCCGACCACGTAAAACATCAAATCGTGGCTGAAACGTCTGGGAGTTTTGTAACAGAATTATTGTTTCACAACCATGGCATTCAAAGTTATGTTTTATTTATCAAACAAAGAGTTACATTGTCTTAAACAAGAGAAACAAGAGTACATCACAAAATTAAACTAATTCTAGCTTCATTTTTAAGTCTCTAAGGCACAGGTCCGCCCTAGTGTGTCACGAACATCCTAAGCAACAGCTCCTGAAAACACATGTGAAAATAGGTACGTCAGCATAAAAATGCATGTGAGATACATAGGTTTTATGAAAATAGGATTCATGACTTGAGTTTAAAGAAATGTTTAATGAAATTAGTCATGAATCTTGTTAAGTGTTTTTTTTTATAAATCATATGAAAATTCGATAAGAAAATCAGATTATATAAAAGAAAGATGTATGGTTAATAAAATGTCCAATTAAAATGAGTTGTACAAAATAAACTGTTTGTAAATCAATGACTTGTGAAAAATATGTTATATGTCTAAATTGAAATAATTTAAATAACGCTACGATATGTAATACCATACAAGCACTTATATATAGGAAGTACCAGCGGCGTATCCACCATGTTTGTACCATATTACACACGTCTCGTTACTTAAATCATTTACCCAAACAAACCACCAATGTAAATTATCCATGTTAAAACCAATTGTCAAATGTTTATGTGTGAATAAATGTCTATTATCAAAATGTAATTGTAAATCATGTAGTGTGTAAACCAATATCAAAATGTGTATGTCAAATGAAGTGTGTAACAAATATCATGTATGGCAAGTGAAATATATCAACTGAACCACATGTAAAAATGCACAAAACAAGGTATTGAAGTAAAACACAGTTTAAATCAAAGTAATGTTTTGTGGAATAAATGCATGCTCTACTGATACAAACATCTATGCGGTAATGTGAAAATGCATACATTCAAGCCTTATGACTGTGGCGATAAACCCTTAAACAAATTAAAGGTCTATCTGAGTTATGTTTATCGAATTCGGTCATTCCTTCCATCCAAACATACCTAGGATGTCAGGAACGGGAGTTGTCAATTCCTATGGTACCACTACCTACTAACGAACGGCATGATCAATGTTAATGAATATATTTTGGTCCCATTTAAACAAACCAAATGTCATACCAAAATATAAGCATGTGATGTAAAACAAATGTACTAAGTATGCAACAAATGGACATACATAGCATGTGACGTGAAACAAATGTACTAAGTATGCAACAATGAACATACATAGCATTTGATGTAAAACGATGTACTAAGTATGCACTAAATGGACATACATAGCATAAAATGAAATGTAAAACGATGTACTAAGTATGCACTAAATGGACATACATAGCACAAAATGAAATCTAAAACGATGTACTAGGTATGCAACAAAGGACATACATAGCAAAAACATAATGAAATCATGTACTATAAGTTTACTAATGAACATAACGAGCATATGATATGAAAATATGGAAAGCACGAAAGTAACAAGTAGGCACATGTGTTTCACCCAAAATGTTTGAAAAACAGTAAAAGAGGGGTCTATGTACTCACTTGATATTGCTCAATAGTCTTTAGATAACCACCAAGCAAAGCTAGAAAGATCGCGGAATTAAACAGCACCTAATATAGGTATCTACGTTAATAAACCGGACCTAAATCGGAGGATCGAATAGAATGAGGATTCGTAAACCAAATGAGTGTGGGAACTCATGTAATATGGTTTAACAAAGCCTACATACTAAAATGAAACTTATCCTAAGTGCTTTCGACCCATTACGACTCGTTTAGGTAGCTTACGCTACTTTAACGCGTCGTTCGCGTAAAATGCATTCGGACCGCCTAACTAGTCCTATGACAAGTAAAATATGCCTTAACATGTCTAATATTGTTACCAAATCAGTTTAGATGTCAAAAATTATGTTACATATGCTTAAAATGAATTTTGGCGAAAAAAAGGGCATGTTGGTAATTTTCCTAAGGCATATAAACTACCTATCATACAACTACTTAAACGAAGTGACAATAAGGTATAACCTTGGAAGGTTATTCCCTATACAACTATGGTCATCTAAAGTGTTTGGTCGGATCCTAATGATCGACCAAATGGGTCGGGTTCGAAAGTATAAGCGATTGTTTAGATTGCTTACCTTACGACCCTACATAAGAAAAAGTCTAAAAGTGACGAGCTAAACATGTTAAAACATGTTTAACGAATTTAGAAAACAGGTTTGGTATCAAAACAAACGGTTTAGATACCCAAGAGTAGTTTGGTTACAAAATACGCAAGAATATGCATTTTGGCCGAAACTACGACTCGTTACTATGCCTAGATAACGTGGTAATCTGTAACACCCCAACCCGGATAGGGCTGACGTGTCACTATTACAGATATCATAAACCAAACACAATCCATTTAACGAAGAAAAGTTGAGTCCGAAAGATAAACAAAAGCTTAAAAAAAAAAAGACCAAGAAATCCTAAGTGTTAATTAATTTGAATACTGAAATAAACAAAAGTCTTTATTCTTGAACTGCATTTTACTCTCATCATCACTGGTTCCCCAAGTTCCCCCGATTACCTGACAACAAAAAAAAAAACAACACAACAAGGAAAACTACGGTTGAGCCAAAGGTTGCTCAGTAACGGAAAAAAAATCAACAGTGCAAGTAAAGGACAGACATAAAAAAAGTATGAAATCCAAACAGACTTTATTTCAAACTAGAAACCCTACTTCTACGGGAAAAAAACTGAACAGAGTCCGAGGTATAACCTAATACTTGACCGAAACATAAACGAACACATATCGAAACATATCATGGCAAAATCAGAAACATATCAAACATATACAGATGTCAAACTACGTGACTACACTTAACAATAAATTAAGTCACGTCAAACGGAAGCACCCACGAGCCTAAACAACCAAACAGGTACACAGCTAGCTAGTCCATGCACCTATGAGACGGTGAGTGTGGTGTGCACCCATTGTTCCATCTCCACAAACCAAACCAAACCAAACCAAACCAAACCAAACCAAACCAAACCGAACCGAACCAAACCAAACATGCTCGGGTTACAGAGTACAAAAACTAAAGCCATTTACACGCAACTGAACATAATGCTAACGAGAACATGCAACAATGATTACAATTAGTACGGTGTATTGCATGCTACTACGAACTTATCAAATAATAAATGTGAACTGAAACGGAAACAGACAAAAATCCGTACTGCAAAGTAACAGATATGATAAAAAAAATAATAAATAAATACTCTGATGAGAAGACAAAAGAATCCGTACCTTAATTTAGCAATCAAAAGAGTTATCCACAAATAAGATCCTCTTCAAAACTTATGCAAACCTATATCCCGTGTTTTCATGATTAGTTTTATTATAATCTATTTAAATTAACATATTCTTCATCAATTTTCCTAACAACGGCGAATATAACTTACCCGTAACAATTTATCAACGTATACTTTTCAGATTGACACCCACACTCAAAATTATTCACCTCATTTTTTTATGGAGAGAATTCTACCCTGTTCGTAGTGAAGAAATATATATATATATATATATATATATATATATATATATATATTTAATAACCTGAATCATAATCTAAATTAATTCATTAGAACTTAAATATTTATATATTTTAATAGAGTCCTTAAATATAGTTTGTAGAGTATGGATTTTGACCACTTAAATACAATTTAGGTCTTCACTTTATAAATTCTAGAAATTTAATTAATTAAGTTAGAAAACACAAAGCTATGTTTAAAATCAAAATTATTGAAGTTCGTTCATGAAACTTGATTTGTTGATAAAATTTTATATGCCTAACTTAATGGATTAACTTATTTTTAATAGGCATTTAATCTGTAAAACTTGGAAAAATTATAAAAAAAACAACTTGTGAAAGTTAAGGTTTAATTTAATTAAATGGCATGAGAACCATAAACCCATGGAAACTAATCGATCAATTTGGATGCTGATACAATAAGTAAAACTCATTCCTATTAACTTCAAAATTTTGTATTATCATCGGATGAAAGCAAATTAAGTGTCATAATAAATCCATTTGATTGATCACAAAACTAGACGGATAATAATAAATAAATAGATCTCAAAACTTCTATAAATCAAGCACCAGGTTGTCTTCATCCCCATAACAACCAAACATAATAACATCCCGTCCTAACATATTAACAAGTCACCACTATTTTCCCATAATGATAATATTCAGTGTGTTGATGAAAAAAATATAGTTCGTCGTGACATCCGCATATAATTTAGTTACCTGGAGTGGAACTCGTACGTAGCCGGTCAAGACTGATGAAAAGAAAGAACCGAACACCTTCAATGGCGGTGGGGACAACGAACTGGTCCACGGCGGGAGACGCAGGGGTGTACGGTGGTAGCGGCCTAAACGATGGTGGCTAGTGGTTGCGGTGGCGGACGTTCAGAATTGTTTGCGAGAGAGAATGTGAAGGTGGGATGAATTTATAAGATTTATATTGTTTATGAATGTCTTGTCTTACATTATCAGTTACCAAATTAAATGCATTTGATTGAATCCATCCATTCGAACACACGGTCGCGGTTTAGGAAATGGATTCGTAAAACTTAAATCTCGCCCGATTAATCGGAAACAGTTGTAATGTAAATTTGAAAGATATGTTATGCAATTAAGTCAATGATATTTCAATATCCACTCCTATATTATTAGGTCAATTACAAAATAGACCTTCTAGTTTAGTTTAAAGCTTATATCACCCAAACTATTATAACTATAGTTAAATAAAATGAATATTATTATAATTTACTAGTACTTACTCATTTTTTTATATAAAGATATACAATATTGTTTAAATAATCTCTACTAAATAAGATTTTACCATTAAAAGCTTTAACGATAATCGTTTAGTCGAATGTAGAATGTATTAAAATATTTAGATCCGACATAATTATTCGATATTAATTACATTAGGGTTTCAATTTTTTTGAATATTACAATTTTACCAACCTAAAAAAAATTGCGTCCCCGAAATTGCTAAGTACGGATAAAAAACAAAATTCAAACATATGCATATGCTACGAAATTCAGGTATCATAGTTATATAGCGAAACACCACGCACAAGAGAAAATTCCGAGTGACAAAATGACAGGTAGACATGGACTTAAACGAGTGAGAACTTTTACGAGATCAGACAAAATCAACATATCAAACACCAGAGCAAGCAAACTGTTCAGATAGTGAGAACAGATAAAAAGTCCAATTGGATGTTATGGAACGGATAATGGACTATGTTCAAACTGGATAATCTTTATAAACATCAGAGATAACGTCGCCTCTCAAGGAGGTAGATGTAATTAATGGGTACCCTAAAGTAGTGGGCCTAGTCATCAAGTACTTAGCAAGTAGAGGTAATATCAGATATTTATGCAAGAGTGTCAATTAGAGCATGCATATCACGTTAACTAGTATGCAATTAACCGAAAATCATACATGGGGTATTAGCTGCATTATTAGCAGCAAGTCTGGCATTTCCCCTAGTATTAGCTCTAGGGTTAAACTTAGGGCACTCTTTAACCAAGTGACCTGCATCTCCACAATTGAAACAGAGACGTTCAGCTCGCCGACAAACCCGGCTATGAGGTTTTCCACAAGTGGCACAAGGAGGGTCATGATATTGTGGCAGGTTTTGTTGGTCTTGTTGTATCTGATTGTCGTAATTCCTGTCAGAACGGTGCTTACGGTCTCGAGATTGATCATTGCCACCTTGAAAAGAAGAATTACTCTGGTTATCTTCCCTTGGTCGCTTACGATTATCATCCAACGTCCTCTGGCGATGCTTCTTATCATTATCCAAATTTTTGACCGCATCAACAATCTCATTAATATCAGCGAAACGAAGATTCAGAATAAACTTTCTATCACGGTCACATATAGCCCACTTGAAAGTGTTGGTTTGCTACTCTAACGTACCTGCAGCTGGACCCAGAAAATTGACCAAACGACAGAAACGAGTTTTAAACTCCATAATAGGCTCATCGTCCCCCTGCATGATAGAGGAATACTCTCTTAGATATTCACTACGGTCAGCATCAGTGAAATACTGCTGATAGAACAATGTGCGAAACTCATTCCAAGGAAGTGTGGCTGCATAATTATCTCCTCCACGAGCATTCTTCAAAGTCTTCCACCACCTATGAGCATCGTCCTCCAACTTGTAACTAGCAAGCCTGACTTTGAATTCGTCATTCACACCCAACACTTCAAATTTTTCTCGATATGAGCAATCCAGTTTTCCGCCTCAACCGGGGTGGCAGCAGTACTAAACGATTTTGGCTTTAGCCTTTGGAAGCGATCAAGCCAATCATGAATGGCAACAGGAGGGTTAACATTACCGCCATGAGGGCCATTATTGTTATTACCCCCTGGAGGTCCGTTGTTGTTATTTGGCTGAAGCTGTTGCAATAAGTAAGGGATTAAACCCGCGATAGCTGTATTAACAGCATTAGCAATGAGGGTCTCAATGGGAATGTCTTCATCCTCATTACGGTGAGTGTTCACAATTCTTCTAGGAGGCATCTGAAAAGGAGATATGTGTGTGAGGCAAAAAAAAAATCCAAATTACGTGAAGACGAAAGAGAGATATCCTATTCCGACGTCTACCCATTAACTCACATGTTTAATTATCAATGTTGAAGTTTTCTACAGGAAAGAGCCTGGGCTCTGATACCATAACTGTAACACCCCAACCCGGATAGGGCAGACGTGTCACTATTACAGATATCATAAACCAAACACAATCCATTTAACGAAGAAAAGTCGAGTCCGAAAGATAAACAAAAGCTTTAAAAAAAAGACCAAGAAATCCTAAGTGTTAATTAATTTGAATACTGAAATAAACAAAAGTCTTTATTCTTGAACTGCATTTTACTCTCATCATCACTGGTTCCCCAAGTTCCCCCGATTACCTGACAACAAAAAAAAAACAACACAACAAGGAAAACTACGGTTGAGCCAAAGGTTGCTCAGTAACGGAAAAAAAATCAACAGTGCAAGTAAAGGACAGACATAAAAAAAGTATGAAATCCAAACAGACTTTATTTCAAACTAGAAACCCTACTTCTACGGGAACAAAAACTGAACAGAGTCCGAGGTATAACCTAATACTTGACCGAAACATAAACGAACACATATCGAAACATATCATGGCAAAATCAGAAACATATCAAACATATACAGATGTCAAACTACGTGACTACACTTAACAATAAATTAAGTCACGTCAAACGGAAGCACCCACGAGCCTAAACAACCAAACAGGTACACAGCTAGCTAGTCCATGCACCTATGAGACGGTGAGTGTGGTGTGCACCCATTGTTCCATCTCCACAAACCAAACCAAACCAAACCAAACCAAACCAAACCAAACCAAACCAAACCGAACCGAACCAAACCAAACATGCTCGGGTTACAGAGTACAAAAACTAAAGCCATTTACACGCAACTGAACATAATGCTAACGAGAACATGCAACAATGATTACAATTAGTACGGTGTATTGCATGCTACTACGAACTTATCAAATAATAAATGTGAACTGAAACGGAAACAGACAAAAATCTGTACTGCAAAGTAACAGATATGATAAAAAAAATAATAAATAAATACTCTGATGAGAAGAGAAAAGAATCCGTACCTTAATTTAGCAATCAAAAGAGTTATCCACAAATAAGATCCTCTTCAAAACTTATGCAAACCTATATCCCGTGTTTTCATGATTAGTTTTATTATAATCTATTTAAATTAACATATTCTTCATCAATTTTCCTAACACCGGCGAATATAACTTACCCGTAACAATTTATCAACGTATACTTTTCAGATTGACACCCACACTCAAAATTATTCACCTCATTTTTTTATGGAGAGAATTCTATCATGTTCGTAGTGAAGAAATATATATATATATATTTAATAACCTGAATCATAATCTAAATTAATTCATTAGAACTTAAATATTTATATATTTTAATAGAGTCCTTAAATATAGTTTGTAGAGTATGGATTTTGACCACTTAAATACAATTTAGGTCTTCACTTTATAAATTCTAGAAATTTAATTAATTAAGTTAGAAAACACAAAGCTATGTTTAAAATCAAAATTAGTGAAGTTCGTTCATGAAACTTGATTTGTTGATAAAATTTTATATGCCTAATTTAATGGATTAACTTATTTTTAATAGGCATTTAATCTGTAAAACTTGGAAAAATTATAAAAAAAAACAACTTGTGAAAGTTAAGGTTTAATTTAATTAAATGGCATGAGAACCATAAACCCATGGAAACTAATCGATCAATTTGGATGCTGATACAATAAGTAAAACTCATTCCTATTAACTTCAAAATTTTGTATTATCATCGGATGAAAGCAAATTAAGTGTCATAATAAATCCATTTGATTGATCACAAAACTAGACGGATAATAATAAATAAATAGATTTCAAAACTTCTATAAATCAAGCACCAGGTTGTCTTCATCCCCATAACAACCAAACATAATAACATCCCGTCCTAACATATTAACAAGTCACCACTATTTTCCCATAATGATAATATTCAGTGTGCTGATGAAAAAAATATAGTTCGTCGTGACATCCGCATATAATTTAGTTACCTGGAGTGGAACTCGTACGTAGCCGGTCAAGACTGATGAAAAGAAAGAACCGAACACCTTCAATGGCGGTGGGGACAACGAACTGGTCCACGGCGGCAGACGCAGGGGTGTACGGTGGTAGCGGCCTAAACGATGGTGGCTAGTGGTTGCGGTGGCGGACGTTCAGAATTGTTTGCGAGAGAGAATGTGAAGGTGGGATGAATTTATAAGATTTATATTGTTTATGAATGTCTTGTCTTACATTATCAGTTACCAAATTAAATGCATTTGATTGAATCCATCCATTCGAACGCACGGTCGCGGTTTAGGAAATGGATTCGTAAAACTTAAATCTCGCCCGATTAATCGGAAACAGTTGTAATGTAAATTTGAAAGATATGTTATGCAATTAAGTCAATGATATTTCAATATCCACTCCTATATTATTAGGTCAATTACAAAATAGACCTTCTAGTTTAGTTTAAAGCTTATATCACCCAAACTATTATAACTATAGTTAAATAAAATGAATATTATTATAATTTACTAGTACTTACTCATTTTTTTTATATAAAGATATACAATATTGTTTAAATAATCTCTACTAAATAAGATTTTACCATTAAAAGCTTTAACGATAATCGTTTAGTCGAATGTAGAATGTATTAAAATATTTAGATCCGACATAATTATTCGATATTAATTACATTAGGGTTTCAATTTTTTTGAATATTACATAATCAGTAGGTATAGTCACTAGGGACTATAACCATCATGATTACGCTCACGTTATGAAGTTTAAACGAAGTTCGCATTGACCATAAACTGGTCAATGCAGAAAGTCAAACGCAGTTTGACTTTTAAGCTAAAAACGCATAAAAAACGAAAGAGGACTTACAAAGGGTCCAAAGAGATTTGATTCCAAGTATTCTCAGGTATGTAGTGAATAATCACAACAACTTAGAGAAATCTCAGATCAAATGTGGGTTTTGAAGCAAGGGGGTGGGCTTTATATAGGATTTCTAGGACCGTTAGGATCATTTCTCGATTCCCGAGCTTTAATCTCAACTCTGCACTTGCACCCACTGATTTACAATACAATGGGCACCTTAGAATGGCCCCTAGGATGTTAAAATACCATGTGTAATGTCACACCCCCAAAATCCACCATGCGGAGTGCCACCGCTTGGAGGCGTGACGTGACCAGGATCGAGCCACCAATCATACTGAACAACGTATTTAAGTAAATAAAGCCAACCACAATACGATTGGTGACGAAAAGCTAGTTAACCATGTTTTTAATTTAAACAGCGGAAGCATAAATGTAAAGTCCAAAACATAAGTCCATAGTTTATAAGTTAAAGTTCAAAATGTAAGTTTAATAAGTTCATAAGGATTTAAATATTAAGCACGGAACATAACAGTCCGTACACCACAACAACTCCTTCCTCGTGCAAGCTCCGAGCATTTAACGACCTGTAAGGCATGTAACAACGAGTCAACAACAAAGTTGAGTGAATTCACAGCTGGTTGTTTAGTTATAGCATTCGTTTCGTAAATCATTTGTTCGTTTTGAAAATCATGTATCGTATAAATTCGTATCGCGGTCTTCCTGACATGTTTGCGAAGATTGGTGGGGGCTTCCCATGTGTTACTAGACCACGCGTATCGACTGCTACGAAAAAGTAAGAGGTACCCTAAGTCAATGTCTATCAGCATTGACCCTTTGCCCATAGTCCATTAGTACACGCCCGTCCGACTGGCACGGTGTGAGGTTTGTTAAACCTAATAGCGCTATTAACTAATGACCCGCTCGCCATAGGCCTCGGCGATTAAGTCGATAAATGAGGGACTTTAATTGATAGAGTTGATGGTCTTATGGTCGTGTACGTAGGCTTTACGTACGTGCCCTTCAATCCGAGGACAGTAGTAAGTAGTTTAATAGTAATGATAGTTTGAGTAGCCATTCAATCCCATTCCCAACCCACCGGGAACCCCATGCCTTGGAAAGAGTGTGAACTCACCTTGGTTGCTCGGTTTGATTCTCAAATATAGCTAATAGTCAAGGTTGGTCAATCACGCCCTAGTATAATTATCACTTAGTTTATTAGTGATTTCAAATAGAACACAAAGTCCCTACACGTATCTATCACATAACATGCATCACTTTAACGGTTCATGCCCATATAAGTTTCCCATCTATTCCCCACTCATAGACAAACATACAACATTGCACATAACGCTTTTATTGACATATAACATGTTATATCATTCTCGGATAACCTACTCGACATTTAGACACGCAAATCACTACTTATGTCGTTTCAGCTTTATTAATCAAAACTGGACTGTTTTTGCGCATTTTAATAAAATAGTTAACCTTTTCCAAAAATTCTCATATTTTTACAGTAGGTTCTATATGTTCAAAAATTTGTTATGTAAAAATTTCAGAGTCCAATTCGTTACCTATATTTTATAGAAAATCATTTTCCCGACTGCAATCAGATTTGTTACTTTTTGATTGCAGTTTACGGAATAATTCACTAAAAATTAACCGTAAGTCCGATTGACGAAATTCTAGTTGGAGAGTCATCCTGACAACGGTAACTAACTACTGTAAAAGTTCCATGAGTCGATTTTACTCAGGTTTCAAGTTATGACTCCGAATATGACACACTTTTTCTGCAGTAAAAATGCAGCTTGAGCTGCTGTCCAAAAACAGTCTTTTAAAAATAGTAAAGGTTTCGAAAAATTACGATTCCAGTGCCATTTGTTTAGTTATTCCAAAATACACATTTTAGGCTTCAGAAAACCAGTTTTTCGATTTAGAATGGTCCCGTTACAGCCTGTTGAAGTTGGCTGGAAATTCAACTCAGCTTGCTGTTTGCAAAGTAAAAGTTACTAAAAACGCATCAACAAAGACCCTAACCATGCTTTATCGATGAAAAAATGTTAAAACTTCAATCATGCTTTAACCAACCCTAAACCATCCAGATTTCAACTTCATACAACCTTTTTATATATGGTTTTTATGCAGAATTTTAAATTCAACATTTTAGTGTTTTAGCTTTTGTGTGTCATGAACATTCAAACAAAACATGACAAGAACAAGATGGAACAAGGGTGTTAAGGGACTTACTACTAGCACAAGGCTAGGGTAGTAATCTTAGGGCAAAGATGATGAAGATGGTTGTGACACCTGTGTCACTTCAACCATCAAACAAATGCCAAACCAATGAAATATTGTATTTCATACTTGGGATTTGTATAAATATGTGTATCATTTGCACACATCAACTCTTGTTCGATTTTAAGCTTTAAATCGCTTTCTGGAGGGTTATACGCCCTCTGATGCGTAAAAATAACCAGTTTAATCCAACGAACACTCCGGAATAGTGACATAGGCTTAACATACCTTAAATAACCTATACCTAACTTAGAGATAAGTTTTGAAGGCTTTGGTATGACAAAAACAAGTTTATTCGCTTACAGGGACTAAACTTGACAAACTGCGAAAGTATGACAATTCGTACTAAAACAGACATTCCGGAACATGACCATAAGTTAAACACACCTTAAATATCCTTTACAAAGCTTAGAAATAGGCTTTGAGGTGTTCGGTGTGCTAAAATAAACTTTTGGGTCATTCAGGGACTAAAAACGTCAAAAAGTGCACAAGTTTGCACTTTCACGCATAACTTACGTTCTGAATACATCCGGACATCCAAAAATTTATGTAAGCACTAAAATAATTTATTTTAGTGTTTGGCATAAGAAAAATCCATTCGTCGCGTCATTTGGATCGTTTTTCGCACTTATGCGCATTCCATCGTAATTAACCGAACATCGCGATCGTACGGCCAAACGAACCAACATCCGACATATTTTTGAGCATGTTTCATGTCCACAATGTTTAGGCATCATTTTAGGGCCTTAAAGTTGGCTTTATGGGCCTTAGAAGTGTCGGAAATGGCTTAAACATGCAACAGGGTCCAAAACTGCCATTTCTGAAAGTATGTGCAGATCAGACATGCCCAGGCGGCCCGCCTGAGTTTTGTCTGATCCTGACGCGGGCCGTATGGCCCCTACAGTTGCAGAAACTTTGTTTTCTTGCAAAACTTGGCCTTTCAAACACTCCAAAGGGCAATGCCCTTTCACAATCAGTAGAGTTAAGGTCATTTTAAGCCACCACAACATCTTGACAAGTGTACGCATAAGATCGTGGCATGATATTCAAGAAACGATCCTAACGGCTTTACTTTTCCTATAAATACCCCCCATTTGTGTTAAAACCCACAAAACTTATCAAAGAGCTCTAAGTTGATGCTATTGCTTCATACCTGAGCTCCTGGATCAAGTTTAGCTTTCGGGGACCTTTCGTAAGTGTTCTTTCGTTCTTTTAATCGCTTTCTAGTCCGAAAGTTAAAGTTTTCTTTGACTTTCTGCGTTGACCAGCCTATGGTCAACACGAAGTTCGTTGAAACTTCATAACGTGAGCGTGATCACGATGGTTATAGTCCCTAGTGACTACACGTACTGATCACCACGTTATCTTGGCTCAGTGACGAGTCGTAGTTTCGGCCAAAATGCGCCTTTCTTGTGTATTTTGTAACCAAACTACTCGTGAGTATCAAAACCATTTGTTTTGATACCAAACCTGTTTTCTAAACTTAGTTAAGAATGTTCTAACCTGCTTAGCTCGTCACTCTTAGTTTAGTGTTTATTTAGGGTCGTAAGGTAAGCGATCTAAACAATCGCTTATGCTTTCGAACCCGACCCATTTGGTCGATCATTAAGATCCGACCAAACACTTTAGGTGACCATAGTTGTATAGGGAATAACCTTCCGAGGTTATACCCTATGGTCACAATGTTAGGCGTTCCAAACGCGTTCTACGCGAACGACGCGTTAAGGTAGCATAAGCTACCTAAACGGGTCGTAATGGGTCATAAGCACTTAGGTTAGGTTTCATTTTAGTATGTAGGCTTTGTTAAACCATATTACACGAGTCTCCATACTCGTTTGGTTTACAAACCCGCATACTATCCGATCCTCCGATTTAGGTCTGGTATATTAACATAGTTACCTATATTAGGTGCCGTTGATATCCGTGATCTCTAGCGTTATTTGGTTGTTGTACAAGAACTTCAAAGCAATCTCAGGTGAGTACATAGTCCCCTCTTTTACTGTTTTCAACTGTTTTGGGGTGAAGCATGTGTACCTATCTGTTATTTTCATGATTTCAAAGTATAATTGATTATACATGTTAGTACTTATCTTTTGACAAACTAAATGACTATCTATGGTTTAAACACTGATTATTCAAAGATTATGAAATTAATTGTTGGAATAGTACTTATTTTTGTTCACCAGACCGGTTGGTAGTATGATATAGCGCTATAGGACTAGACACCCCATTCCTGTTGTCATGGAATGTCTGAAACCAATTTGTTTCTCCATCCAAATAGGGATTTCCTTTGTGGTATCCTTATAGTCTCAAAGGTGTAGTTTGATGCACTAGGTCTGAATGAACTCTTAAATCGCACCTTTAAAGTATATTTTGATATACTTCCAAAAGTACAGTTTGATATACTCTCATGTGTGATAATTGTACAGAACCAACATATATATTTTATCAACAAACCAAAACATATTTTTAATATGTTATTTACAAATCCAAAGTATACTGTTAATGTGCTACTATAAGGTTATTCGTTTAACCTTACATTATTTTACAAAGCATAACTTTTGATTTATTCAAACACTTTGTTTTGTACATTTTTACTTGTGGTTTAAGAAATCTCATTTTACTTACCATACATAACTTTTGTTTATACATTACATGGTTTACATTTAACTTGAGTTATACAATAACATTGGACTATTGGTTTAAACAAGAACATTCTATATTGGTGGTTTGGTTTGCGTAAGTGACTTAAGTAACGAGGCGTGTGTAATATGATACAAGCATGGTGGATACGCCGCTGGTACTTCCTATATATAAGTGTTTGTATGGTATTACATATCGTAGCGTTATTTGAATCATTTCAATTTAAGTCATATAACATCTTATACAAATAACATACTTTTCATAAGACATTGTTTTACAACAACTTATCTTATACAAACTCATTTTTCATGGTTATTCATTTAACCATACATTATTCCCTTATTTATACATATCATCTGATCTTATCGTTTTCCAAATGATTTACAAGACAAAGCAAATTACAAGGTTCATGACTAAACATTTTCTTAAACATAAGTCATGAATTCTATTTTCACAAAACCTATGTATCTCACAGGCATTTTTATGCTGACGTACCTATTTTCACATGTGTTTCAGGATATGATGCATAGGACTTATCAAGACACACTTAGGCGGACCTGTGCTTTAGTGACTTAAAAACGAGACAAGAACTAGTCAATTTATGTTATGTACTCTTTGGTTCTTGATTAAAACAATGTAAACTTTCATGTTTGATTAATAAAACAAAACTTCAATTGCCATGGATTTGAAACAATTAATTCTGTTACAACACTCCCCGACATTTCCGCCACGTTTTGTATGTTCTACGTGGTCGGGGTGTGACAGAAAAGTTGGTATCAGAGCCAATGGTTATAGGGAATTAGGTTATTAGTAATGCTTTGACCTAGACTATAACCTTCCTAGGACCCTAACACAAGTTTTCTTGTGTTTAGTTTTAAAACAATACCGTCACTTATTCTTAGGTGACAACCACAATAAGAACATAAATTTCAATCCCGCTTTGAAAGCTAATCATCTGTTCTAGGATGATTTATTATACGGTTTTGAACCCTTTTAGTTTTCAAATCCCATCAAAGTTGGTCTAAATAATGTGAACACATGCAAACTGGAAGGGTGGGTGCCTGTACCCTGAGTTTTCTGTCTAAGGCTAGAGTGTTCGTACAAATCCACATAATCGGACCAATCACTCTTACCTGGGAACTCTTGGGGTGAGTGTCCACTTATAGGCGAGCATGTCTTCGAGATACATTATTTTTGACCTATTTACTTTGATTAATCACCGGGGTCGTTTGTTGCTTTGTAGTAACAAACAAATGACCACTATCCTTGCTTTCATCAGATTTGTTTCATCTCATTCTTTTCGTCTAATTCTCTCACTCGTTTCCTCTCATGTTTCCTCTTTTAGAATGCTTCCTCGACGCGACAATCAGATAGCGAATGCCGAACTGGCGGAAATCATCGCGTAGCAAATGGCTGCTGCCTTCCCAAATCTTTATGCTCAAATGATTCAAGCCATCAACAACAACAATGCTCCATGCAATTTCAAGAATTTTAACTCGGCTAAACCGCTCAAGTTTAGTGGTTCTGAGGGAGCAACTGGGATTCTTCAATGGTTCGAGAGCATTGAGAATACTTTCCGTCACGTTCAGTGTCCTGAAAATCGCAAGGTCGAGTTTTCTTCGAGTGTGTTTCAGAAAAGGGCTCTTACGTGGTGGAACGGGGTTATGAGAGACCGCGGTGCTGAGGTTGCATTAGCACAGACTTGGGCCGAGCTTAGGGCTCTTGTGATGAAGGAATTCTGTCCTCGTCATGAGCTAAGGGCTCTAGAAAGGGAATTTGATGATTTGAAGCAAGACAGTGGGGAACATCGAGCCTATACTGACCGCTATGAGGAATTGAGCTTGTTATGCCCTGCTATGGTTACGCCTCTGGATAAGGCGATTGAGAAATACATTGATGGTCTTCCTGACGTAGTTCAGGATATCGTTACTGGCAGCAACCCTACTACTGTCAGACAAGCCATTGAATTGGCTGCCACTCTACTGAATCCCATATCAGGAAGCGCAAGCTGTTTCGGAAGGGCGACTTAAGACCATCTGACAAGACTGCTCATGTGGAACCAAAGGAAGAAAATGCTGAGGTGTCCAAGAAGAAGAAGCGCAAAGCCTCTCAAAGCTACGCTGTAACTGCTCAAGACAAACAAGTTGCACCAAACCAGCCAGCACAACCTCGTAAAAGACAAAACTATGTTGGTACCGCACCTTTGTGCAACAAGTGCAACCGTCATCATCTAGGGCAAGAGCAGTGTCACAAATGTACCCACTGTGGGCGGTTGGGACATTTGATCAATGTTTGTCGTTATGCAAATCAAGCTGCTGCAAACCCTGCTGCTGTTCAAGCACGGTTCCCTCCAGGGTCATGTTATAACTGTGGTGACCTTACCCACTACAGGAACAATTGCCCAAGGCTTGTTAACATACCTCCAGCGCGTGGACGAGTGTTCAACATCAATGAGGCAAACATGAACAATGATGCAGCAGTGAACAATTAGTGTTTTGTATTTCCTTGGTTGTTATCTTGTGACACTTCAAGACAATTCCGTTGTTACATAAATAAAGATTTGTTGTTTTTATTTCTGCAAAATTTATGCGTTTGTGTGAATGCTTGATAAAACCTTATGATGTCAACCCAAAGACAAACTACTCGTATGGTTCTGTCATATTATGATCACTTGTGATCTCCCCAAGAACCTTAAACTCTCGTTTCTTTTAAGAAACAAAGCTAAACTCTTATTGAGAATCCCTCTATCTTTATAGATAGATCTTTAAAAATCATTAAAGTGCCAAATGCAATCCATGGATTGGATTCCTAGTGGGCTTTAAATATCCATACCTAAAGGTTGTCACACCCCAACCGATGGCGGAAACATCAGGATGAGACGAAGTGTGTATAGATTGCTAGAGACTTCATAACACTATGTGACAATATTTAATTAAATTCAAATTTCATTGCAATACTAAATTCTCATACAAGATTCAAATAGAAATAACAACATAGTTTCAAATTGTAACATAACAACAAAAGATAGATTAATCTAGGTGTGTATCTAGTCCACCCTAAATCTTGTTTCGTCTTGAATATCATCTCAATAATTAACCTGCAACATGTATGAAAATAGAGTTCAATGCAAAAGCAAAGGCGAGTATACAAGTTTGGTTACATAGCATAATAGAATAAAAACTCATATCCAACATGTTACTAAGTGAATAAATTTACTAGCAATGCAATTTTTGGCATACAATATGATCAAACCCAAGAATACAACGCATAACAAGCCTAATCCCAAAAGTTTAGCGGGATGGTAAAGTTTAACTTAACAATACCCACAAGAATAACGGGCGGGGCGTCAATCCTATAGCGCTATAATTGTTAAGGTGGGCTAGCAAAGTTAATGAGCATATAACGTTCCAAATCGTTCATAGAGCATACAAGCATAGCAAATATTCACAATAGTTTCATGTCACGTTCATAGATAGAGTATGTTTTGTTTAAGCATAAAAGTTGTTTTGAATAGGTATACATGTTGCATCCCAAAGTGTAAAGGGGAAAAAGGGATCGAGTATACTCACATTGGTTGCGTTTGCGATTTCTTGTAAGTAACGCACGAGTAAGATTGGAAATTTCCAAGAGAACGAACGGTTGTTCTAGATAATTAAAATGTCACATAACGAACATGTTATTATTTATAGGTTGAAATAAAATTACTAATATTTATTGCTTACGAATTGATTATGTCCCTATTTAGTTTGAATTTTAACTACTCTTTTTTTTAAAAATATTTTTGTACTATAAAGAATGATCTTGTATAATTCATACTCGATTTCATTGTTTCATTTTAAAATAAATAAATAGAGAAGTGATTTAATCACATAAAAATTATGAATTAAACAGAAATATGAACTTAGAGATTATAAGTATTAATTAAAATCGGAAATACTGATTTTAAACCTAAAAAGAAAGAAAAGAAAAAAACAACATTTAAAAAGTATTCATTTTGATATCAAATGAAAGCAAAAACACCATTTAAAAGTGTTTAGGATATTATAGCCCACATGGTTTCATTTGTTTCTAATAAAAGGGAACCAAAAAAAAAAGAACACAACGACATTGTAAGAGGGCCGGGACTCGAACCCGCGACCCCTCCATGTTTTAACAACAACCACAGCAGACCAACTGAGCTACATATGATTTTGTTGATTTTTTGATTGGTTTTAGTTTTTAAACATGTGTGCTGCGTATCTTCTTCTTCGTTGGAAATAACCAACTGATCGACATATCTCAAAACACAAAAATTATGATATTGTTTGTTATTGTTATTCATCTGTTAGAGTTCCAAAAATGTTTCAACAGTAGGTAAGATGGGAAAAAAATGTTATTGCTTTTAAATCTTTAAAGTAGGTTGTCTTCTTCATAATATAAACATAAACGTAAACTGTTGTATAAACTCTTCGTTTCGAAACATCGGGATCCATTGTATTTTATCTGAGAAGTAAATGAGCAAAACAAGGAACGAGAACTATACCGAAACGTAAAAGATTGCGGGTTTCCTGCGACGTTATCTCCGATGTGGTTACGTGACTCCGGAGACGACTCGTAGCTTCTGAAAGTTTTCGGCGCTCGGTGAGCGTCCGGTAACATCCTTATACTTCCTGTGTGTATAACTCTTCTGGAGAAGATGACCATCGAAACGAAGAGAAGTGGTCCAGTCGTGAACTTCGATCTCCGGCGAGCTCCGGTGAACTCCGGGAGCCATGAAACAACGGAAGAGAGAGAGAGGTTGTTTGGTGTGTTATAGAATGGTGATCGAGAGTGGCTATGAGGTTTGTGTGTGATTTTGTTTGGAGGAGATGAACTCTATGTATTTGTGGGTGTATATATGTGTAGACAAGAGAGATATGAAAGGGACAATACATGAATAACGGCTGATTATAAAAGAGATTAGGGTTTGTGTAACACCCCCAAATAACCACCTAGGGCATGTCCCTATTGGAGGTGCAACGATCCAACAAAGAGCCACCAATCATATCAAACGCAAGTTATAATGTATTGAAATACCCAATTGAAAGAAATGTATCGTTTGAAAAGTTAAACCAAAACCAAAGTATTGAGCGGAAGCATAAATGTATAAGTGCGTAAATGAATGAAAACCAAATCAACATAAATGTTTATTATGACCATAACCACTCCAGCAGCATCAGACGGCAAGTTCCCAGATTCCTTCAGTAATTACCTACAAGCATGTAAACAAGTGTGTCAGACTACGCTGGTGAGTTCAAGGTTTTGTTAACAAGTTATGTTACCATATGTATGTTAATGCGATTCAATGTTGCGTTACGATGTTGCTCATGTTAGATACCCTAGGGAGTGTGCCCATAAGTATCCGGGGAGTGGGTACCCCTTAACGACCGTTTGCTATGTTGCCTTCGTTAGATACCCTAGGGAGAGTGCCCATATGTATCCGAGGAGTGTGCCTCTAACAACCATAGCCATACCCAGATAATTAGTTCACGCCCGTCCTTACGGCCCGGTGTGAGGTTTCCCACCTAATAGCGCTATCAACTAATTACCCCCATTGCCCTCCAGGCAATAACCAAAACCGATTAAGTTGTTTACCCAATGTTTCCCTTCCAAATGTTTACCAGTTGTCCCAAACCACCGGGACGCATGCTTGAAGAAAATGCAATGAACTCACCTCGGATTGCTCGGTTAGACTTAGTTACTTGTTTGTCAAAGGATTACACACGCCCTATCATGGTTACCATCCACATTCAGTTTTGAGTACACACAATCCACATATTTCATGCACAATTAAGTCACGTATTCATTATTCACATAAGACACATTTATCATACGTGTAATGCACACACCTAATCCGAGTCATGATAGTTAATCCATTCACATGGTGCCATTGAATAATCACTTAACATAAAGTAGCTCAAACATATGATATACATACATACATAATTTACTAGCATAAATTTCAAGTCCAATTATTAATCATGTGCGGCCCCATGTCTAAAACTGGCCTGTTCAACTATAGCCGCAGGTGCGGCCCAGTTAACCAATGAGACCCAATGTTAATTCAAAAAAAAGAACAATGTAATTTAGTAACTCAAATAAACTGTTTAGTTTAATTCATGTATTTGTGGCCCAAAACGACCAGGCCCAAATTTAATAAACCAATACTTTACCCACCATTTAATCATAACAGTCCCATTTATTTACCTAACCCGATTGACATGTAGTCCGGCCCAATTTAGTTGCACAATAATTCAGCATCAAAGTTACCCAGACATGTTCTTACCCCCCCATAATTAATTTTTTCCTAACCCTAAACTGACCATCGATGATTATACAAAATCATGATGTCCTTTTCCTTGACATTAACCCTCCTAAATTGTCACTTAAATCATCATATATGTACCAATCAACTTCAACCAAGCATGTCCTCGGCTAATAATTCAACAAGTTATACTAGTTATAAGATCTCAATTAATTACATAAATCTTGTTATTCTATGCCTACATATATTTAGTCACATGGTTCCTGACATCCCACATGTACATAGATTAATGAGATAGAAATCACAAATTCCATGATACTGACAATCTAATAAAATATCCACATGGCTTCTTTAGATCTGCACATGGGTCTATTGCCTATTTTCCTTATTCATGCACATACAATCTAATAAAATAACTAACGCAACATACGTATAACGAAGTCGAGATGTTATTTACTAACCGAGTTCTCTGATGAAAAGATGATATCTCGCAAGGGGGGGGTACCCTTCTGCCGAACGCAAAATATGGGATAGAAGAATTTTGTGAGTTGGTTAGTTTGAGGTTTAGAGATTCTAAAGGTTATATAATATGCGCATAACAGGTCGGTTAGCTAGTAGGCTGATCCCCTTCAAAGCTCTTGGTTCCTATTTGGGCCACCACACTTGCGACCAGGCCCACACTCTGGCCGATGGTGAATGTATTGCTTCGGCCGGCCTGTTATTTACTCAACAATCTACACGCCCCCATATAGATCAACATATGTCGGGCCTGATTTACCATGCGACCCAAACAAGAGAGGCCCAAATGATCATGAGGTGTGCTACGAGTGGGTTTGCGGCCCAAACTAAGGACCAAACGATACGTCTAATGGGTTTATGTATAAGTGAGTTCACGGGTAATTATTCATACGCACAAACCATTTAATGGATCGAACCTAAATATGTACAATAAAGTTTATGGAATTTATGTAGTGCTAACCTGAATATTCGGGTTGTTACATCATCCCCAACTTGAAAGAAATTTCGTCCCGAAATTTGACAAGTAAGCATGAAAGAAGTGAAGTGATAAATCAAGGTTATTGCGAATTTTCCTCAGGTGCCACATCATCCCCAACTTGATTGGGAATTTCGTCCCGAAATTCGCCAGCTGCACTAGACTCAGGTTCACCAGGCTTAGAATTGTCCTTTGGGAATAAATGTGGATACTTGAGTTTCATCTGATTTTCGCGCTCCCACGTGAACTCCGATCCACGCCTTGAGTTCCAACGAACTCTCACAATTGGAATACGGCTATGTTTACACACTTTGACCTCTCGATCCATGATCTCAATGGATTCTTCGACAAACCGCAACTTGTCGTCGATTTTTAACTCTTGGAAAGATACCGCTAATGGGTCATCAACATAACACTTCTCTAACTGAGATACATGAAATACGTCGTGAACATTACCCAGCTCAGTAGGTAACTCCAACCTATAAGCCACCTTACCGATACGTTCAAGAACCTTAAACGGCCCAACATAACGTGGATTCAGCTTGCCACGCTTCCCTAAGCATTCCACACCCTCCCAGGGTGAGACTTCCAACACGATACGATCGCCTACAATGATCTTCCAGCGCTCCCCAAGTTTATTAGCCTTCCTGACGGTCACACGTTGTCGCCAAGCGACTTCCGATCGAAACAATCTTCCCAAGCGGTTCGAGTACAAATTCTGGATTTGTGTTTGGTCAGATACTCACATTAACCCAACATGGATTACATTATTGTCCACACAATGTCTCAACAGAGCTGTCTATACCGTCCAGTTATGCCTCCAACTTAAATCCAAAGATCACGGTTTACACTGGGACTCTGTTTCGAACCATCATGGTATGCTACTAGATCACCAGTTTCCTCGGATAAAAGCGATGCTCAGTGCATTGTAGAGTTGGGTTTCAAAAGCTGAAAAGACGTTCCCCTGTTTCGTCTCCCATGAATTTAGAGCACCCCGTTGCTGAAGAGGTTAAAGCTGCGCAGTCTTCGAAAACCACACGATGAATCTGCGATAGTACCTAGCGACACCAAGGAATTGCTGTATCCCTAAGGAATCTTTGGTGTCGATCAGTTTCAAACAAAATGGATCTTAGCGAGATCAACGTACATTCCTACTTCGTTGATTACGTGACCAAAAATGTACCTCTCGAATCCAAAAGTTACACTTAACGTGACTTCGCGGGTAGTGGCTCCTCACTCGGAAGCTCTAAGATAAGATACAAATGCTGCCCAGGGTGTTCCTTTCTCCTGGAAATGATTCCAAAATAAACACGGTCGATTCATGTGACCCATATAGCCACTGGCGTGTTGATTAACTCAAAGGTCATGGAATACAAAGTTGCAATGGTCGTACTGCGTTTGATATGCCGTTGTAGGAACATTCTTCCCTTGAACTTCCATCTGATGATAGTTCGTTCGTTAGTCAACCCTTGAATAGGAGCTTAATCCTCGCAGCTGGCCCACAGGTTGTCAATACATGGTCGAGGCAAACGGTTCTTGACTGCCACCTTATTGGGTTCTCGATGAACAGTACACATACGAAAAGACTTAACCTCACGGATTTAACTGGGGCTCCCCAAAGCGAAAAGTAGGTCCGACAAACCCCTGTCCAGTATTTCCTGTAGTGGATTAATTTATTCTTGCAACCCTCCTGGTGCAAGACGGTATACAACACGAATAACTAGGGCCGCCCCTGTCGTGAGATCAACTGAGATTCTGCCTAATAGTGGAAGTAAACCCGGAAGTTCCTTGGGTAGCATACCGAAATGAATCACGAATGATTGATGGATCCTCGATCATCCTTTCCTTAGCCTCAACATCAGTAAAGTTGCTAACGTAGCGGGGTGATCCCTCCGTAGACACTTCTGGGCCTTCATAGCTGATATGGCGCTAACCTTTGCACCACTCTGTTGCTTTAGAACAAATAACGATTCTCCACACAAAATTTTCTCCTCACAAGGTGTGTCTGCGCGATTTCCGAATACCCAATCCACACTAACTACTGCATTGTAACCATCAGGGGTAGTAGAAGGAAGGTCGATGTCAAACACCTGTCCCCCAAGGTCGAGTTTGCATCCTAGTGAACATATAAGGCTTCAATTGACTTGCATTAGCCGACTCCACAACAGGTTCGGTTTCAAGAATCATCAGGGTTAACAGAACAGAGACGAAGCGAATTGCTACCCATCCAAGCTATCGTGTCGCTATTTCACCTGGTATAGCCTATGCCAAATACTAAATGTCCTTCCATGAGCTTCATTCCAGTGTTGTTTTCGTCACGAGAATTTCCAGTACTGCCGTTGTTCCCTTGGTTGTTGCTGTCTTGATTGACCAACGGCCAATCCATGTGGTAAACGTTTTTCACTCCCATAGTGAGGACTACTATTACGAGTACCCTGATGTTGTCGTAACTGTTACTTCTGCTTATTGTTTCATGAAGCGGAGTCCTATGATCCTCCACTGACAGGATCCATCTTCTACTGTTCTGTGCCACGTTCTAAGATGCTACTCATTGTGCTGACAGCGGTGCATTCCACACCGTATTCGATTGTCATTACTTACGTTCCGAGTGATTCGTAAAAGCTGACTCCCATGAGTCACTGGCAGAGGTTAAAGAGTCGATTGTATTCTATTCGTTGATGTTCGCTGCCGGTCATCAGAGTCGTCCAATGTTTGAGGTTGGTGAAGTACTACATTTACCCTCTCATCCAACGATGTTGCAAGTTGTCTATGTATTACACAGTCTGTTGCGAGGGCGTTACAGAAGTGGTCGTGATTCGAGATTCGAGACGTCAATATGTCAAGTTCCAACAAACGAAGAAAAATGGAAAAATATAGATCGTTCATCGTTGTGCATCACCCCACTCGGGGATGTTCGTATAAGCACCTAGCACTCTACACAGTCCGCTAGGCGTTCAGTTAGGTGTTCAGGTAATACTCGATAGCATCGGAATTCGAAAGGTTTCAAAGGAAAAATGGAAAGATCACATTCGAGTAGGAGACAATCTCGACTATTTCTCCTATAGGTTATCAGGTTTCGCATCGATCAAATGATAGTTCCATTCGAGAAAAATCAAGTATCACCTTAAAGTCTACAACTTTCAAGTTCACATACAGGAGGGGAGATTCCCTCTTGCATTCGTTAAGCCTCATTGGGAATTGCATGCACCACGCATTATTATTATGTGTGCACCCATGATAATAAGGCGGTTTGCATGCTCCTCTCGACGCTTCTTAACTTATGTTCGAAGTTTCTCCCACTCCAATCAACACAGGTATGTACTAACAGCAAAACTAGGATTTACAAGATGCATGTCACACCCCCAAAATCCACCTGCGGAGTATCACCGCTTGGGAGCGTGACTGACCAGGATCAAGCCACCAATCATATTGAACATGTAATTAATATTAAGTAAAATAAATGTAAACCATCCATCCAATACGATAGGTGTTCAAAACATAACCATAGTTTCAAAGTGTAGCGGAAGCATAGTAAATAATCCAACAATAGTTAATAGTTTTAAATGTCATAATAGTTCAACGTAGAAACCACGATCCTTGTCCACAACGACCCGCTTCTCCAGTGCAAGCTCCAAGTACCTAACGATCTGCAAGGCATGTAACAGAATGATCAACAAACTAGTTGAGCGAGTTCACAGTAAGTAAGTGCGTAACAGTAAGTAACGGGTGGCTCTACTGGGCCAATAGTAAGTTATACAGGTGGGGGCTTCCCATGTTATGTGACCACTAGACTATTCGTATCAACTACTCGTATCATCCCTGTTCTTCATCCGAGAACAGTAGCGCGTATGGGGTGTGCGTAGGTTTTACGCACGTATCCTTCACAACCGAGGATAGAAGTAAGTAATGCGTACACGTAGGCTTTACGTGCGTGCCTGACATCCGAGGCAGTAATTGGCATATGACCACGTAGGTGTTATCCTAACCTACGGAACCGTCCTGACATCCGAGGACCATGGTAGGTGATAGTCTAGGAAAAGCATATATACGTTCTTAGTCAATGGTAACCTTTATCCCATTCCCACGACCCGGGAATCCCATGCCTTAGTAGGAGTGTGAACTCACCTTGGTTTGCTCGGTATGCTATGCTCTAGGGTTTAACAATTGTCTAAGTCCGTTACACACGACCTAGGATACATTGTACATATTTGACGTAAGTATATAAACTCAATTAGGGTTGACAACTCTTCGTTGATTAGACAATCATATACAATATTGTATCACACAATACAGGCAGTATCTTAACATATAGAACCCAGTAACAAGTATAGTCAACACGTTCTCCATCCAAGAGTTTTGATTAACAGAAGGCTTAGATCATGTATCACCTCAAACTCATGAGTATATGTAAGCATTCAACATATCACGTATCAAACTCAGACAAGGACATCACAAACAAAAACTCGGTCTAGATAAGGTGAGCATGAAGCTCGGACCATTAAAAGGTCGGACAAGAGAGTGGGGGGGGCCCTGCCCCTGTTAAACTCGGACCCCCCTTTGGCCCAATAAACTCGGACAAGGCATGATGTTGCCCTAAACTCGGGCATCCCAAGAGATAAAGAAACTCGGACCATCAATAATTCATAACCTCGGACCTTTGTATTGCTTGGCAAACTCGGACCAATATACATACATTATATTCAGACCAAAGCACTCATTAAAGTCGGACCATATAGAACTCATTAAGGTTGGACTCTTGTAATTGTTAAACTCGGCCCTTATGCATTAAACATCAACCTCGGACCACTTAACATCTTTAAAGTCGGACAGGGAAAGGATGAGAAACTCGGGCCAATGTGAGCTAAATAAACTCGGCCAAATCAATCATTTAAACTCAGACATATGAAAATCATTAAACTCAGACAAGTAATAACATGAATTCCAATACAGAAAACGATCATATCAGTTACGTTCTCATACGACACAAAACCCTAATTCATATATTTTCACAACGAACTGTTCAATTAACAATCATCCATTCATCATATCTAGCATCTTAAATCATCAAGAGGATCGATTATACGATTAACACATCATCACAATCACAATAATCATAATCAATTTAAAGTACAGAACCATCAAATCAAAGCTAAGGTTTACAAGTATTCTAATCACCAAGAATTGATAACAATCAAATAATCAACAATTAATCACAACAATGATTAAACAATTACCTTGTGATGATCCTAGAGAAAGAGTAATCAAGAGTGATGATTTTCTTGTGCCAAATGATTTGGTGATGATGCTTGCTAGAGGATTAGGGAATTGCAAATACGTGTTTTGGTTTTTGTGTGCCAATGATTAGTGAAATGAGGTTAGGGTTAAGTATCTAGGATTTCACTAATTACACTCTACCTCCCTAAGTATTATATTTTACACATGCACACCATCTCATAACTATTTCATAGTTCTACCACCAAGTTTACACATTTGACAAGTTTCACAATATAACAAACAACTATGCACAATCAAACAATCAAAACGTATATAATTTCATGGCAACCAAATGTGCAAATAATCGACTAGTCAATACATGATCGTGCAATAAATACGAAATAGAATCTTAGAAATTCGAGTTGTCACATTATCCCCAACTTAAAAGAAATTTCGTCCCGAAATTTAGTACGCACTCACTGAGGAAGCTAGGTAAGTTACATCGTTCACTGGTTTTCCTGGGGTGTCACATCATCCCCCCGTTGATTTGGAATTTCGTCCCGAAATTCAGTAGTAGTAGCTTCAGCCTCAGTAGTGGTTGCATTGGTTTCGAATAACTGGGGGTACTTTTCTTTCATCTGGTCTTCGCGTTCCCAGGTATACTCTGGGCCACGTTGGGAGTTCCAACGAACTCGAACAAGAGGGATTCTCTTGTGTTTGAGGACCTTAACATCCCGGTCCGTGATTTCAACTGGTTCCTCGACGAACTGCAACCGCTCATCGATAGTGAGTTCCTTAAAAGGAATGATGAGAGTTTCATCTGATAAGCACTTCTTTAAGTTCGACACATGAAAGACGTTGTGAACTGCTCCGAGTTCAGCTGGTAAGTTCAACTTGTAGGCTACTTTGCCAATCTTTTCTAAGATTTCGAATGGTCCGACGTACCGCGGATTCAGTTTGCCCCTTTTGCCAAAACGTACCACACCCTTCCAGGGTGAGACTTTCAATAATACCCGGTCCCCGACCTGAAATTCCAAAGGCTTTCTACGCTTGTCCGCGTAGGCTTTCTGACGGTCGCGTGCTGCCGCCATGCGTTGTCGTATCTGTGCTATCTTTTCTGTGGCGTCCACTACAATCTCTGGACCCGTAATTTGACTATCCCCCACCTCTGCCCAACAGAGAGGTGACCGGCATTTACGTCCGTACAATGCCTCGAATGGAGCGGCTTGAATGCTGGTATGATAGCTATTATTGTATGAAAACTCCACCAAAGGAAGATGCTTTTCCCAGCCGTTGCCGAAATCGATAACACATGCCCGAAGCATGTCTTCAAGTGTTTGAATCGTTCGCTCAGACTGCCCATCCGTCTGAGGATGATATGCTGTGCTCATGTCTAAACGTGAGCCGAAAGATTTATGCATTGCTTGCCATAGCTCTGACGTGAATCGTGCATCGCGATCCGAAATAATAGAGGTGGGCACTCCGTGCCTCGAAACAACTTCTTTAAGATAGACGTCTGCGAGAGTGGAGAACTTGTCCGTTTCCTTAATCGGCAGGAAGTGTGCAGACTTGGTGAGTCGATCAACTATGACCCATATTGTATCATTCCCACGCTGAGATCTAGGTAAACCTGTAACAAAATCCATGGAAATTTCTTCCCATTTCCATTGCGGTATCTTAGGCTGCTGAAGTAGACCAGCTGGTTTCTGATATTCAACCTTGACTCTTGCACAGGTCAAGCACTTGCCAACATAGGTGGCGATGTGGGCTTTCATACTTGGCCACCAGTATGTTGTTTTGATATCGTGGTACATTTTATCCGACCCTGGATGTACCGAGTAGCGAGACTTGTGCGCTTCGTCCATCACAAGCTCTCGTAGACCGCCATAAAGTGGGACCCAAATACGCCCCGTTACATAGTAGGCGCCGTCTTCCTTTTGTTCCATTTGTTGCCTTGAACCACGTAAGGCTTCAGCCTTGACGTTTTCGGGTTTTAGTGCTTCTATCTGAGCAGCTCGTATCTGTGCAGGAAGACTGGACTGGATGGTAAGCTGTAGTGCTCGTACACGCTTAGGTAAAGTGTCCTTCCGACTGAGGGCATCAGCCACAACATTGGCCTTGCCTGGATGGTACTTGATGGCGCATTCGTAGTCATTCAGAAGTTCAACCCATCTCCGTTGACGCATATTCAAATCCTTCTGCTTAAGAATATGCTTGAGACTCCTGTGATCGGTGTAAATCGTGCACCTGGTACCGTACAGGTAGTGTCGCCATATCTTAAGCGCGAAAACAACAGCTCCCAGCTCTAAATCATGCGTCGTATAATTCCGTTCATGAACCTTGAGTTGCCGAGAGGCGTAGGCAATAACTTTATCCCGCTGCATCAATACACAACCAAGCCCCTGTATCGATGCGTCACAATAAACCACGAAGTCATCCGTGCCCTCGGGCAGTGAGAGAATAGGTGCGCTGCACAGCCTATCCTTTAAGTACTGAAAAGCGGTCTCTTGCGTATTACCCCATCTGTAAACGACACCTTTCTGTGTTAGCATAGTAAGTGGCTGCGCGATCTTGGAGAAGTCTTTGATAAATCGCCTGTAGTAACCCGCCAAACCCAAGAATTGGCGTATTTCTGTCGGTGTACGCGGTGCTGGCCAGTTTCTGATCGAATCAACCTTGGATGGATCGACATGAATCCCATCCTTGTTCACCACATGGCCTAAGAAGTGGACTTCACGAAGCCAGAAGTCGCATTTTGAAAACTTTGCGTACAGTTGCTCTTTTCGAAGAAGTTCCAAGATAAGGCGTAAGTGCTGCTCGTGCTCCTCCTGACTTTTGGAGTAGATTAGAATGTCGTCGATGAAAACAATGACGAACTTGTCTAGATAGGGTTTACACACCCTGTTCATAAGATCCATGAAGACTGCAGGCGCGTTCGTAAGCCCGAATGGCATGACAAGAAACTCGTAGTGTCCGTAACGAGTTCTGAAAGCGGTTTTGGAGACGTCCTCATCCCGGACTCTCAGCTGATGATACCCTGACCTTAAATCAATCTTGGAATAGTAACACGACCCTTGCAACTGGTCGAATAAGTCATCTATGCGCGGAAGAGGATAACGGTTCTTCACCGTCACCTTATTGAGTTCACGGTAGTCGATGCACATTCTGAACGTACCGTCTTTCTTCTTTACAAATAACACTGGAGCTCCCCAAGGCGAAGAGCTTGGACGAATAAATCCCTTTTCCAAAAGCTCTTGCAGTTGCTTCGACAGTTCTTCCAGTTCGGTTGGAGCTAAACGATACGGTGCGCGGGCTATTGGTGCTGCTCCAGGAGCTAACTCAATCTGAAACTCGACTTGACGATGAGGGGGTAAACCAGGTAAATCTTCAGGAAACACTTGAGGAAAATCACGCACAACTGGTATATCCTCCAGTTTCTTTACCTTTGCTGATGCGTCAGTGACAAGTGCCAGAATGGCAGTATGTCCCTTTCGTAAACATTTCTGCGCCTTTAAGAAAGAGATGATGCCAACCACAGCACCACTCTTGTCACCTTGAACCTCGAGGGGTTCTTGACTGGAGCGAGGAATACGAATAACTTTTTCTTTGCATAAGATCTCCGCGTGATGTTGGGATAACCAATCCATACCGATGACGACGTCGAAACTACCCAAGACTATGGGTATGAGATCAATCGAGAAAGTCTGACCCGCTAGAACAATACTACAACCCTTGACTACATGAGCGGCTTCTACACTTTTACCATTGGCTAGTTCTACAACGTGTTTGGTGTCTAGGGGGGTTGGTGTACGTTTTAATAATTTACTCATTTTCAATGACATATAGCTTGTATCAGCACCCGAATCAAATAAGACAGTAACATAAATATCGTCGAGAAGAAACTTACCCATAACCACATTGGGATCATTCACTGCGTCACCCCGACCTAGCACAAAAGCACGACCCCGAGCTTCGTTGCCATTGTTGTTGTTGTTTCCCCCGTTATTGTTGTTATTGTTCCCGTTGCCCTGATTGTTGTTGTTGTTGTTCTGGTTCCTGTTTAGCTGTGGGCAGTGTCTCTTGATGTGACCTTCAGCACCACAATTATAGCACCCCTTGTTGCCCTGTTGCTGATTCTGCTGTGCCGGTGGCTGCTGCTAATCCTGATTCGCAGGACGAGGGCTTCTACAGTCTTTGGCCTCGTGACCCATCTTGAGGCATCTTTGACAACGGCCCCTGTTACACTGGCCGCTGTGGTGCCTGTTGCAGTTGTTACACTTTGGAAGGTTTCCGCGATATCCACCCTGCTTGTGGCTACCTGACGACTGCTGGTTAGGGCTTTGATAGTTGCCAGTCTTTCGCTGCTGATTCTGGGACTGAACCGAAACTGATGCTTTGCTTGAATCCCCCTCCCATTTCCTCTTGTTGTCACTGAGGGTAACGGGAGTAGCTGAAGGAGTGACTGTAGCAGTAGCGCTGACGCGCTTAGGCAGTTTATTCTGATCCACTGCCTGATCGGTGATGCGATGAGCGAGACGCTGGATTTCCTGGATGTTGTCGAGGTTAGCCGAGGTAACGTGGCTCTGTATTTCTGGTGCCAAACCTTTGAGATACAACTCAATACGCTTGTATGGAGGGTCCACCATAGTTGGACACAGCACGGCCAGCTCATTTGACCGTTTAGTATACGCTTCAATCTCTGATCCAACCATTTTCAGATTATACAGCTCGTCTTCCAGTTTGTGAATATCTTCACGCGTACAATACTCTCTCTTGATAAGTTCCTTAAAATCGTTCCAGGGTGTGGCGTTAGCAGCTGCCAACCCCAGAATTTGCACCTGCGCGTTCCACCAGGTTAGCGCTATTCCCTCCAAGGTGCCAGTTGCATACTTAACCTTGCGAGCCTCAGGGCACTCGCACATCTCGAATACCGACTCTAGCTTTTCGAACCAATGGAGGAGTCCAACTGCTCCCTCCGTGCCACTGAACGTGCTAGGACGACAATCCATGAAATTCTTGAAGGTACACACAGGTTGTTGCTGAGCGGGTTGACCTATTGTGTACGAATAGGACAAGGTTAAATACGAGCGTTAATGTAGGATCTAAAGACCCTAGTATGAGTCTATACTGCAGGATATACTACCTGCTTGAGCGGCTGCAACTGCCGCAGCAATGAGAGCCTCTAGCTGGGCTTGAGTCATGTTAATTCGTGCGGCCATTGATCTTCACATCAAAGGCAACATAAGTGAGAAAAGTTCGCGAATAGTGCGATGACAGAAGAGTGTAAGCACGTAAGTGTTCTCAAGCAATAACAAGTTGTGAGCAAAGTAATGTAAGCATACTACGAGCAAAGTTCTATGCAAATTCTAGCATGTAGGCAATAAACATAAACCTTATTACCTAGGATGTCGAGTCTTGCACGTGTAGCGAAGCGTCGTTGTGGATCGTTGAGAGCACTGTTCTGGTTATAGTCTGGTTTTAATAAAAACGTTTTCCCCATATTAAAACCAAGTTCTCTATAACCTGGCTCTGATACCAATCTGTCACACCCCCAAAATCCACCTGCGGAGTATCACCGCTTGGGAGCGTGACTGACCAGGATCAAGCCACCAATCATATTGAACATGTAATTAATATTAAGTAAAATAAATGTAAACCATCCATCCAATACGACAGGTGTTCAAAACATAACCATAGTTTCAAAGTGTAGCGGAAGCATAGTAAATAATCCAACAATAGTTAATAGTTTTAAATGTCATAATAGTTCAACGTAGAAACCACGATCCTTGTCCACAACGACCCGCTTCTCCAGTGCAAGCTCCAAGTACCTAACGATCTGCAAGGCATGTAACAGAATGATCAACAAACTAGTTGAGCGAGTTCACAGTAAGTAAGTGCGTAACAGTAAGTAACGGGTGGCTCTACTGGGCCAATAGTAAGTTATACAGGTGGGGGCTTCCCATGTTATGTGACCACTAGACTATTCGTATCAACTACTCGTATCATCCCTGTTCTTCATCCGAGAACAGTAGCGCGTATGGGGTGTGCGTAGGTTTTACGCACGTATCCTTCACAACCGAGGATAGAAGTAAGTAATGCGTACACGTAGGCTTTACGTGCGTGCCTGACATCCGAGGCAGTAATTGGCATATGACCACGTAGGTGTTATCCTAACCTATGGAACCGTCCTGACATCCGAGGACCATGGTAGGTGATAGTCTAGGAAAAGCATATATACGTTCTTAGTCAATGGTAACCTTTATCCCATTCCCACGACCCGGGAATCCCATGCCTTAGTAGGAGTGTGAACTCACCTTGGTTTGCTCGGTATGCTATGCTCTAGGGTTTAACAATTGTCTAAGTCCGTTACACACGACCTAGGATACATTGTACATATTTGACGTAAGTATATAAACTCAATTAGGGTTGACAACTCTTCGTTGATTAGACAATCATATACAATATTGTATCACACAATACAGGCAGTATCTTAACATATAGAACCCAGTAACAAGTATAGTCAACACGTTCTCCATCCAAGAGTTTTGATTAACAGAAGGCTTAGATCATGTATCACCTCAAACTCATGAGTATATGTAAGCATTCAACATATCACGTATCAAACTCAGACAAGGACATCACAAACAAAAACTCGGTCTAGATAAGGTGAGCATGAAGCTCGGACCATTAAAAGGTCGGACAAGAGAGTGGGGGGGGGGGCTGCCCCTGTTAAACTCGGACCCCCCTTTGGCCCAATAAACTCGGACAAGGCATGATGTTGCCCTAAACTCGGGCATCCCAAGAGATAAAGAAACTCGGACCATCAATAATTCATAACCTCGGACCTTTGTATTGCTTGGCAAACTCGGACCAATATACATACATTATATTCGGACCAAAGCACTCATTAAAGTCGGACCATATAGAACTCATTAAGGTCGGACTCTTGTAATTGTTAAACTCGGCCCTTATGCATTAAACATCAACCTCGGACCACTTAACATCTTTAAAGTCGGACAGGGAAAGGATGAGAAACTCGGGCCAATGTGAGCTAAATAAACTCGGCCAAATCAATCATTTAAACTCAGACATATGAAAATCATTAAACTCAGACAAGTAATAACATGAATTCCAATACAGAAAACGATCATATCAGTTACGTTCTCATACGACACAAAACCCTAATTCATATATTTTCACAACGAACTGTTCAATTAACAATCATCCATTCATCATATCTAGCATCTTAAATCATCAAGAGGATCGATTATACGATTAACACATCATCACAATCACAATAATCATAATCAATTTAAAGTACAGAACCATCAAATCAAAGCTAAGGTTTACAAGTATTCTAATCACCAAGAATTGATAACAATCAAATAATCAACAATTAATCACAACAATGATTAAACAATTACCTTGTGATGATCCTAGAGAAAGAGTAATCAAGAGTGATGATTTTCTTGTGCCAAATGATTTGGTGATGATGCTTGCTAGAGGATTAGGGAATTGCAAATACGTGTTTTGGTTTTTGTGTGCCAATGATTAGTGAAATGAGGTTAGGGTTAAGTATCTAGGATTTCACTAATTACACTCTACCTCCCTAAGTATTATATTTTACACATGCACACCATCTCATAACTATTTCATAGTTCTACCACCAAGTTTACACATTTGACAAGTTTCACAATATAACAAACAACTATGCACAATCAAACAATCAAAACGTATATAATTTCATGGCAACCAAATGTGCAAATAATCGACTAGTCAATACATGATCGTGCAATAAATACGAAATAGAATCTTAGAAATTCGAGTTGTCACAATGCAAGTGTTGTGTTATGCTATCGACGTGTCATGATATCTATCTTGTTGTATCGTGCATGCTATGTGTATAGATATGTCTACTAAACATGTGATGTATACTGTAGCGAGGAACGAACCTTGCAATCTGAAGCTGAGTGTCATGGTCATCGTTTGGATCAATTCGGTTATAGTCTGGTTTTATGAAAACGTTTTAAAACCAAGTTCTCTATAACCAGTGGCTCTGATACCAAACTGTCACACCCCCAAATAACCACCTAGGGCATGTCCCTATTGGAGGTGCAACGATCCAACAAAGAGCCACCAATCATATCAAACGCAAGTTATAATGTATTGAAATACCCAATTGAAAGAAATGTATCGTTTGAAAAGTTAAACCAAAACCAAAGTATTGAGCGGAAGCATAAATGTATAAGTGCGTAAATGAATGAAAACCAAATCAACATAAATGTTTATTATGACCATAACCACTCCAGCAGCATCAGACGGCAAGTTCCCAGATTCCTTCAGTAATTACCTACAAGCATGTAAACAAGTGTGTCAGACTACGCTGGTGAGTTCAAGGTTTTGTTAACAAGTTATGTTACCATATGTATGTTAATGCGATTCAATGTTGCGTTACGATGTTGCTCATGTTAGATACCCTAGGGAGTGTGCCCATAAGTATCCGGGGAGTGGGTACCCCTTAACGACCGTTTGCTATGTTGCCTTCGTTAGATACCCTAGGGAGAGTGCCCATATGTATCCGAGGAGTGTGCCTCTAACAACCATAGCCATACCCAGATAATTAGTTCACGCCCGTCCTTACGGCCCGGTGTGAGGTTTCCCACCTAATAGCGCTATCAACTAATTACCCCCATTGCCCTCCAGGCAATAACCAAAACCGATTAAGTTGTTTACCCAGTGTTTCCCTTCCAAATGTTTACCAGTTGTCCCAAACCACCGGGACGCATGCTTGAAGAAAATGCAATGAACTCACCTCGGATTGCTCGGTTAGACTTAGTTACTTGTTTGTCAAAGGATTACACACGCCCTATCATGGTTACCATCCACATTCAGTTTTGAGTACACACAATCCACATATTTCATGCACAATTAAGTCACGTATTCATTATTCACATAAGACACATTTATCATACGTGTAATGCACACACCTAATCCGAGTCATGATAGTTAATCCATTCACATGGTGCCATTGAATAATCACTTAACATAAAGTAGTTCAAACATATGATATACATACATACATAATTTACTAGCATAAATTTCAAGTCCAATTATTAATCATGTGCGGCCCCATGTCTAAAACTGGCCTGTTCAACTATAGCCGCAGGTGCGGCCCAGTTAACCAATGAGACCCAATGTTAATTCAAAAAAAAGAACAATGTAATTTAGTAACTCAAATAAACTGTTTAGTTTAATTCATGTATTTGTGGCCCAAAACGACCAGGCCCAAATTTAATAAACCAATACTTTACCCACCATTTAATCATAACAGTCCCATTTATTTACCTAACCCGATTGACATGTAGTCCGGCCCAATTTAGTTGCACAATAATTCAGCATCAAAGTTACCCAGACATGTTCTTACCCCCCATAATTAATTTTTTCCTAACCCTAACTGACCATCGATGATTATACAAAATCATGATGTCCTTTTCCTTGACATTAACCCTCCTAAATTGTCACTTAAATCATCATATATGTACCAATCAACTTCAACCAAGCATGTCCTCGGCTAATAATTCAACAAGTTATACTAGTTATAAGATCTCAATTAATTACATAAATCTTGTTATTCTATGCCTACATATATTTAGTCACATGGTTCCTGACATCCCACATGTACATAGATTAATGAGATAGAAATCACAAATTCCATGATACTGACAATCTAATAAAATATCCACATGGCTTCTTTAGATCTGCACATGGGTGTATTGCCTATTTTCCTTATTCATGCACATACAATCTAATAAAATAACTAACGCAACATACGTATAACGAAGTCGAGATGTTATTTACTAACCGAGTTCTCTGATGAAAAGATGATATCTCGCAAGGGGGGGGGGGTACCCTTCTGCCGAACGCAAAATATGGGATAGAAGAATTTTGTGAGTTGGTTAGTTTGAGGTTTAGAGATTCTAAAGGTTATATAATATGCGCATAACAGGTCGGTTAGCTAGTAGGCTGATCCCCTTCAAAGCTCTTGGTTCCTATTTGGGCCACCACACTTGCGACCAGGCCCACACTCTGGCCGATGGTGAATGTATTGCTTCGGCCGGCCTGTTATTTACTCAACAATCTACACGCCCCCATATAGATCAACATATGTCGGGCCTGATTTACCATGCGACCCAAACAAGAGAGGCCCAAATGATCATGAGGTGTGCTACGAGTGGGTTTGCGGCCCAAACTAAGGACCAAACGATACGTCTAATGGGTTTATGTATAAGTGAGTTCACGGGTAATTATTCATACGCACAAACCATTTAATGGATCGAACCTAAATATGTACAATAAAGTTTATGGAATTTATGTAGTGCTAACCTGAATATTCGGGTTGTTACAGTTTGCATTTAAATTTTTGGACCAAAATAAACAATAAAGCCCCTTAACTTTGAAAGGTTTGATTAACTTGGTTAACTATACAAACTACCTTTAACTTTAACTAAAACTAACTAGTTTATACTAAAAGTTATTTTTTTTAATTTGCAAATGGTTATTTAAATAAGTTAATTAACTAGATAAATAAATAACTTATGTTGAAAATTACATGTAAAATCTTTCAATGGTATTTTAATTCTCAAAAATCTTTCGTGGTTTCAAAGGGTAGGATTCGGATTTCAAAACGGGTCGGATTTTGGATATCCGTTTTTGACGGATGTTACAGTCTCCCCTACTTTAGAAAATTTCGTCCCGAAATTTATTCAAAGGAAGACTTGACAGGGTTTTGGCAAACCGAAGAGGATCATTAATTAATTGAGGCTTGTAAGAAGGACAACTGAGAATAATTGAGGTATAAGGGTGAACGTTTGATCTAAAAAACTATTAGGAGTATAAAAATAGCATAAGTATCGATAGACGAAATTGATGTGTTAAGAATGAAGTCTCGTCGTGAATAATCGGATATCGCGCGCTTAGCAATGCGTTTGTGAGTTGCTTAAAGTTTGTATTAGGTCTAAAAGGTCTACAAAACACTGAATTTCTCACGGCACGTTTTACGAAAGTTTGGTAACATGGTAAAAACACTTATATATAAGAAGTACCAACGGCGTATCCACCATGTTTTGACCACGTTACGTTCGTTTCGTATTCGGTGTCATGTTACATCCCGTGTCTTAGCATACACAGTAGTACACTCTATGGTTTCTCATACGCCCATCACTATAATCCCGTGTGCACCCGCGATTATATTGATCGTCGCATGATCCGCATAGCTTGTACTAGTTGTGTATGAATTAAGGTATACATAAGTTTTGAAAAGAAAAAAAGGGTTGTGTGTGTATTTAAATGTAGCATATAAGCATGTTTGCGTTTCAAATAGTATAAAACCTACGTAAGCGAATCCCTCGGGTTTCACTCGCGTACAGGTGCAAATGTATAAATTTTGAGTATGAATAAAAGCATGAGCTTAGTATAAGTTTAAACGTGAATACGCATGCGAGCATAACACAGATGCCTGAATAAGAGTATGATTACCAGTATAAGCATAACGTGTATAAAAATGAATATAAACGGGAGTACAATTTGAGCATATACGAACGAATGTGAGCATAAACATAAATCGTATAAATGAGGGCATATATATGAGTATGTGTATAACATAAGTCGTATAAACGCGAGTATAACCATGAATATAAGTGTAAACATAATTGTATTTGCATGAATAAAATGCACGGGTGTGAATATAAGTTTAAGCATAGTTGAATAAGTATGAGTATAAGTAGGATGTGTAAGTATAAACATGAATATGAATATTAGTGTAAATGTAATTGCACAAATGTTAGTGTAAGTATAATTGTATTAATATGAACATAAACTTGGATATAAGTGTAGTGTAAATGTATAATTTGGGAACATGAGTATAATATAAAACGTATGAATATGGATATGATTATGAAAATTAACATAAATGTGTAAATATAAATATAAGTGTAGACATAAGATGTAGAAATACGAATATGGATATGAGTGTAATACGTAATGATTTTGTTTATGGTATGAATCGTAATATATGAATTTAAACATGTAAGAAGCCAAGAAGTTTTGAGTATGAAGGTAAAAATGAGTGTATAAGTGAAATTGTCGTGAGATATAAACTAAAACACGTAAAATGATATACATATATAGTTGTTTGAGCAAAATATGAAGTTAAAATAGATTAACTTGTCAATATAGACTCTAATTTGTGAATGTAAGGGAGTATAGAGCATCTATTGATTATGTTAGTTGTACCTTGTAAACGAATGGAAATGCTACTACGGTTTTAAAGGACTTTGCATAAGTTGAAAATTTGTCAGTCCTTATGAAGTTTCCTTACCCACGTGTTTTGAATTTAATTGACGTATCGAGTGAGGTTTTGAAAAGTTCTAGAGATTAATAAGTTTGCATCGTTTTAAGTAACTTTGTATTAGAAATTTTGAAACTTACAGATTCTTGTGAAAAAATTGATCCATAGAAAAGGCATTTGGTATATGAACTTAGTGATTGTTGAAAAGCATCTTTTAATAAAATGTTTTATTGTTTTTGAGAGAAGTTTTAGTAAATGTTGAATTATAGCTGTAATATTTTATAGGTGTGTGCGAAAACATTGGTTTGATTCCCAATTGAAAATAAAAATCTCTAGTTTAATGAAGTGAGATGAGCGTGTTTCAATATTTACGTTAAATATGAAATTTTGTGGGCCATGGATTTATTAGACCGACTAGGTTGATAAGTTCACTTCGTGAAATTTTGAAAATCGATGAGTGAGCGTTTATGGTAAAAGTTAAGAATTTTGTGTGTGTGAGTGATATGAAATTAGATTGTAGGATAAGAAATTCGCTTATATAAACAATGCATTTTGAAATAATTAGAGGTTTGACTAATGATAAACGATTTAGATATAAACATGATCGTGTTTACATAATATAATCTATTAAAAGAAAGTTTCGGTAACGATCACTTAGGTAAGGGAATCACCCCTAACCCATTGGCGAGGTCATTGTAAGATAAGAAAAAGAAGTGAAGTTAATCGTCAAGGTAAGGAAATCACTCCTATCTTGTTGATATATCTCCACTTGTAGTAACAAAAAAAAATGTAAATAAAATTACGAGAAATTATGCATGCTAATGATGTATAACCGTATGAAAAGTAATAGTATGATGTATGCGCAAAAGTGAAATCTCAAAATGGTTCAAAATTGACAAGAGAGAATTTTTTTTATAAAAAGAAAATCGGAAATTAATAAAGCGTAAGTTTGATAAAAAGAAACTTGGATGGTTCCTGAACGGAACGTTGACTAACCAAAGTGATCAAAAGGTCTTTTGAAATTGAGAACATGCTTTGGCCTAATAGGTGAAATACTCTCGCCGACATGTCGGTTAACGGTATTTACCCTTCCGGTTACTACACGTTCCAATTCAATCGAAAATTCGAGACTTGGCGGGGTTCATGAAAATCAAGGAGTGGGACTCGTCGACGAGATACGGGTTTCACCCCTAACTTGACAACTTTGTACCCTAAATGTGGTTGGTGCTCGTCGGGTCAAAATCAAATTTCGACACGTTGACGAGGGTCCACTAGAATTTGAATTTGAAATTTCCATTAAGATATGGATTTCACTCCTAACTTAATGGTGAATTCCGTGCATAAATAGAATCAAGTGAGATGAGAGTCGTTTACCAAATTGTGGGTTTCACGGTTTTTTTTGGTAAACTCGTCTCGTTTGTATAATATGAGTGTTGTCGAATTTAGAATAATCGAGTAAAATGTATGAGGAAAAGTGTATGTTAAGGATTAGACGAACAAGTATAAACATGTCAAGAATAGCACATAAAGAATGGAATAATGAAACAATTATTAACTCATAAAAAGTATGTCACGAATAACACATAAATGAGAGAACAATGAAACAAATATTAACACATAATAAAACAAGTATAGCATGTCAAGTGTTAACACACAAGTGACAAAACATGCTTAAAAGATCAAAAGAGAATAAATAAAAACAAATAAAGTAGCATGCAAGTAGTTTCAAGCAAAACATACGAATAAAGCTCTAAAACTATAGACTAGGTTAAAGCATTCCTACTTTTCCTAATTCCCTATAGTTATGGCTATGATACCAATCTGTCACACCCCAACCGATGGCGGAAACATCGGGATGAGACGAAGTGTGTATAGATTGCTAGAGACGTCATAACACTATGTGACAATATTTAATTAAATTCAAATTTCATTGCAATACTAAAAATTGTCATACAAGATTCAAATAGAAATAACAACATAGTTTCAAATTGTAACATAACAACAAAAGATAGATTAATCTAGGTGTGTATCTAGTCCACCCTAAATCTTGTTTCGTCTTGAATATCATCTCAATAATTAACCTGCAACATGTATGAAAATAGAGTTCAATGCAAAAGCAAAGGCGAGTATACAAGTTTGGTTACATAGCATAATAGAATAAAAACTCATATCCAACATGTTACTAAGTGAATAAATTTACTAGCAATGCAATTTTTGGCGTACAATATGATCAAACCCAAGAATACAACGCATAACAAGCCTAATCCCAAAAGTTTAGCGGGATGGTAAAGTTTAACTTAACAATACCCACAAGAATAATGGGTGGGGCGTCAATCCTATAGCGCTATAATTGTTAAGGTGGGCTAGCAAAGTTAATGAGCATATAACGTTCCAAATCGTTCATAGAGCATACAAGCATAGCAAATATTCACAATAGTTTCATGTCACGTTCATAGATAGAGTATGTTTTGTTTAAGCATAAAAGTTGTTTTGAATAGGTATACATGTTGCATCCCAAAGTGTAAAGGGGAAAAAGGGATCGAGTATACTCACATTGGTTGCGTTTGCGATTTCTTGTAAGTAACGCACGAGTAAGATTGGAAATTTCCAAGAGAACGAACGGTTGTTCTAGATAATTAAAATGTCACATAACGAACATGTTATTATTTATAGGTTGAAATAAAATTACTAATATTTATTGCTTACGAATTGATTATGTCCCTATTTAGTTTGAATTTTAACTACTCTTTTTTTTTTAAATATTTTTGTACTATAAAGAATGATCTTGTATAATTCATACTCGATTTCATTGTTTCATTTTAAAATAAATAAATAGAGAAGTGATTTAATCACATAAAAATTATGAATTAAACAGAAATATGAACTTAGAGATTATAAGTATTAATTAAAATCGGAAATACTAATTTAAAACCTAAAAAAAAAGAAAAGAAAAAAAACAACATTTAAAAAGTATTCATTTTGATATCAAATGAAAGCAAAAACACCATTTAAAAGTGTTTAGTATATTATAGCCCACATGGTTTCATTTGTTTCTAATAAAAGGGAACCCCAAAAAAAAAAGAACACAACGACATTGTAAGAGGGTCGGGACTCGAACCCGCGACCCCTCCATGTTTTAACAACAACCACAGCAGACCAACTGAGCTACATATGATTTTGTTGATTTTTTGATTGGTTTTAGTTTTTAAACATGTGTGCTGCGTATCTTCTTCTTCGTTGGAAATAACCAACTGATCGACATATCTCAAAACACAAAAATTATGATATTGTTTGTTATTGTTATTCATCTGTTAGAGTTCCAAAAATGTTTCAACAGTAGGTAAGATGGGAAAAAAATGTTATTGCTTTTAAATCTTTAAAGTAGGTTGTCTTCTTCATAATATAAACATAAACGTAAACTGTTGTATAAACTCTTCGTTTCGAAACATCGGGATCCATTGTATTTTATCTGAGAAGTAAATGAGCAAAACAAGGAACGAGAACTATACTGAAACGTAAAAGATTGCGGGTTTCTTGCGACGTTATCTCCGATGTGGTTACATGACTCCGGAGACGACTCGTAGCTTCGGAAAGTTTTCGGCGCTCGGTGAGCGTCCGGTGACATCCTTATACTTCCTGTGTGTATAACTCTTCTGGAGAAGATGACCATCGAAACGAAGAGAAGTGGTCCAGTCGTGAACTTCGATCTCCGGCGAGCTCCGGGAGCCATGAAACAACGGAAGAGAGAGAGAGGTTGTTTGGTGTGTTATAGAATGGTGATCGAGAGTGGCTATGAGGTTTGTGTGTGATTTTGTTTGGAGGAGATGAACTCTATGTATTTGTGGGTGTATATATGTGTAGACAAGAGAGATATGAAAGGGACAATACATGAATAACGGCTGATTATAAAAGAGATTAGGGTTTGCATTTAAATTTTTGGACCAAAATAAACAATAAAGCCCCTTAACTTTGAAAGGTTTGATTAACTTGGTTAACTATACAAACTACCTTTAACTTTAACTAAAACTAACTAGTTTATACTAAAAGTTATTTTTTTTTTTAATTTGCAAATGGTTATTTAAATAAGTTAATTAACTAGATAAATAAATAACTTATGTTGAAAATTACATGTAAAATCTTTCAATGGTATTTTAATTCTCAAAAATATTTCGAGGTTTCAAAGGGTAGGATTCGGATTTCAAAACGGGTCGGATTTTGGATATCCGTTTTTGACGGATGTTACAAAGGTAACAAAATAAAGAGTCAAGTTAACTAAATTTGTGCTTATGTGCTTTCTTACATGTTTTGTGGTTGTATGTGATCCATCCAAATCCTCATAGAATCTTTCATATCTCATACGAGAGATTCATAATAGGATATCCAAAGATACTATCTTAAACTCTTAATGGACTTCAACATTGTAGTTAAGTCCCTCGGGTTATAAAGTATTATTCTTTAATTGGACCTCTTGAATGGTCTGGTTAAACAGATTGATTTTGAAAATCTGATTAGAAATATCATGTGATGATGTAACTAAAAAGGATCCCTTAAGTGGTCTGTTTAAAGAGATCGTACGACGGTCTAGTTAAGAAGATCATGTGTTGATCTAGTTTAAAAAGATCGTTTGTTGATCTAATTAAAAGGATCCTTTGGTGGTCTAGTCGAGTCGCTTCATGTTTATTCAAGTAATTATTCATACGCATTATGAAATGGACTGTGCGGACTGTGCAAGGAATTACGTAATTATGGAGGCCTACATAATTATGGAATTCAGTGCACAGGAGCCACAGGACGCTTCGTCATGTGTTAAGACCTAGTGACAAGAATAATGATACAGGAGAAGTCTTGGACCTCGACCAATGTCATTTATTCTCACACTCCCCCAATTCTGATCTCAATCACACACCAAGTTTCCTATGATAAGCCTTCATAAGAAACGTTCTTCTGTCCGTAGTCAAGGAATTCACTTTGAGGGTTAACAAATTCGCTAAGAGTCCTAACATGGCCCAGAGTTTTACTTAAGGGTTCAATGGATCTATTAGAAGGCGAAACCGTCACAGCTGTCCTCACAAGTTTCCTCTAGAATTAAATTTCGGGACAAAATTTCCTAAAGTAGGGGAGACTGTGACACCTGTGTCACTTCAACCATCAAACAAATGCCAAACCAATGAAATATTGTATTTCATACTTGGAATTTGTATAAATATGTGTATCATTTGCACACATCAACTCTTGTTCGATTTTAAGCTTTAAATCGCTTTCTAGAGGGTTATACGCGCTCTGATGCGTAAAAATAACCAGTTTAATCCAATGAACACTCCGGAATAGTGACATAGGCTTAACATACCTTAAATAACCTATACCTAACTTAGAGATAAGTTTTGAAGGCTTTGGTATGACAAAAACAAGTTTATTCGCTTACAGGGACTAAACTTGACAAACTGTGAAAGTATGACAATTCGTACTAAAACAGACATTTTGGAACATGACCATAAGTTAAACACACCTTAAATATCCTTTACAAAGCTTAGAAATAGGCTTTGAGGTGTTTGGTGTGCTAAAATAAACTTTTGGGTCATTCAGGGACTAAAAGCGTCAAAAAGTGCACAAGTTTGCACTTTCGCGCATAACTTACGTTCTGAATACATCCGGACATCCAAAAATTTATGTAAGCACTAAAATAATTTATTTTAGTGTTTGGCATAAGAAAAATCCATTCGTCGCGTCATTTGGATCGTTTTTCGCACTTATGCGCATTCCGTCGTAATTAACCGAACATCGCGATCGTACGGCCAAACGAACCAACATCCGACATATTTTTGAGCATGTTTCATGTCCACAATGTTTAGGCATCATTTTAGGGCCTTAAAGTTGGCTTTATGGGCCTTAGAAGTGTCGGAAATGGCTTAAACATGCAACAGGGACCAAAACTGTCACACCCCCAAAATCCACACGCGGAGTATCACCGCTTGGGAGCGTGACTGACCAGGATCAAGCCACCAATCATATTGAACATGTAATTAATATCAAGTAAAATAAATGCAAACCAATCATTCAATACGATAGGTGTTCCAAACATAATTATAGTATCAAGTGTAGCGGAAGCATAAGTATGAAAACCCAAAATATATCATAGTTCAAATGTTTAAATGTTTTAACATGACATCCACGATCCATGCTCCACAACGACCTGCTCCTCCCTGTGCAAGCTCCATATATCTAACGACCTGCAAGGCATGTAACAGAGGATCAACAACTAGTTGAGCGAGTTCACAGTTTATAGTTCAGTAATTGTAATAGTATAGTAAGCCTTGTATTCGTTCACTAAGTCATGTATCGTAATAGTTCGTATCGCAGCCCTCCTAGGCATGTATGCGAAGATTAGGGAAAGTTCTCAAGTATTCTAGACTAGGTATATTTGTATCGCGGCCACCCGGCACCTGTGCGAAGTTTAGCGTATAGTTCGCAGCCTTCCTAGGCATGTGTGCGAAGATTAGTCATATTATCGCAGCCAACCCTGGCATGTGTGCGAAGATCAGTCATATTATCGCAGCCAACCCTGGCATGTGTGCGAAGATCAGTCATATTATCGCAGCCAACCCCGACGTGTGTGCGAAGATCAGTTCTGTAAGTATCACTAGTCTAGTCGTATCTTACCAATAACCCTTCCTCACCCGAGGACCATATAATTAAGTTCCATATGCTAGGTAAGTACAAGTAAATAATCCAAACCCATTCCCACCCTGGGAACCCCATGCCTTGGCTGTGTGAACTCACCTTGGTTTGCTCGGTATGCTAGGTTATGCACTCACAATTAATCAGTCAAGTCCTATTGTATGCACGTGTAATAAATCAGTTTTTGTTCGTAACAATCTTGCACACAAATCTAACGTCACATAGTGTGTTTGGCAGTTAATCATCATGCAGTACATAACAGTTATTTTACTTTCTTACAATCATGCCTCATATGACAGTGTTCTTGATCAATTCAAACAAAGTTATTCAGTAACACAATTAACAGGGTCGTCGTGTTTAACAAGATCAACATACATAGCAAGACAACATGTTTTCGCAGAACTAATACACTTAATATGATTAACACTTAACGCAGTTAACACATGTAGCAGGAATAATAACTTAACAGTACTAGTTAACTAACAAAGTTAACAAACAATTAGAGTTAACAACTTAGCCACTTATCAATGGTTTACAGGTTAACAAAGTTACATACTTAACAGGTTAACAACTACAGGTGCTGAACACACTATGGTCTAAAATTCGGGCAAACATATAACATAACACAAAGTCGGACATGATCATGCAGGCTAAAAACTCAAGACTCCATGTGCTATATATACAAAACTCGGACAAGGGGGCTCCCCCCTTTAAAATTCGGACAGGGTATCCCTACTTAAAACTCGGACCCCCTCTATCATATTAAAGGTCAGACCTACATGTTAGCCACTCAAAGTTCGGACTAGATGATTCATTTCAGAAACTCGGACCATAAGTGTTTAAAAGTCGGACTCCCTAATATTGTACAAAGTTCGGACCACATGTGGGGGATCAAAACTCGGACCATCACACATGATTAAAATTCGGACATCTTACTTCCCCATTAACTTCGGACCCCCTTCAAGTTTAAAGATCGGACAAGGATGATACAACAAAACTCGGACAACCATGGCCTTTCTAAAGTTCGGACAATGTGATTCCAATAAAGGTCGGACCACAATATAACAAGTAAAAAGTCAGACTAGTCATTACGTTACAAAACTCAGATCAACCATCAGTCATCATACAAATATTCAAGTTCACAGTTACGTTCTTACGCCCAGAAAACCCTAATTTCATTCTCGTCAGTGCTGTAATCAATCAAAACCACACGATTCTAACCTATCATGCATCTAATTGTCAGGCATACGATTACACCACTAATCAATCATCATTTCACAGTAACCAGAATCCAAATCTATAATCACAGAATATCATATGAAGAACTAGGGTTTTCATGAAACACATAATCAAGAATTTAGAACAATCGAACAATCAATAAACAATTACCTTGAATTGATTCTAGATGGATTGGTAATCAAACTTGATGCAAAAGAACTTGTGAAGCCAAGAATGATGAGAAGATGGTTGTAGAGAGGATTAGAGAATGTGAGGGTACGTGTTTTGATTCTTGTGTGATGATTAGTGAATGATTAGGGAAGGAGATTAGGGTTATGAGTTGTTAAAGTTTCACTATTAACACTAAACACCCTTAAGTATTATCTATTACAGTTTCATCACCACATTCCATTATTTGTCAAATCTTTCACAAGTAACACATAACCATGCACAAATACAATATACTTAACTGAATCAAAATGTTACAGTTTCACAGCAAACTAATTGTGCAAGTAAACGATTAAACAAACAGTGAATGTGCAATAAATGCGAAATTGGAATCTTGGAAACTCGAGTTATCACAAAAACTGCCATTTCTGAAAGTATGTGCAGATCAGACATGCCCAGGCGGCCCGCCTGAGTTTTGTCTGATCCTGACGCGGGCCGCATGGCCCCTACAGTTGCAGAAACTTTGTTTTCTTGCAAAACTTGGACTTTCAAACACTCCAAAGGGCAATGCCCTTTCACAATCAGTAGAGTTAAGGTCATTTTAAGCCACCACAACATCTTGACAAGTGTACGCATAAGATCGTGGCACGATATTCAAGAAACGATCCTAACGGCTTTACTTTTCCTATAAATACCCCCCATTTGTGTTAAAACCCACAAAACTTATCAAAGAGCTCTAAGTTGATGCTATTGCTTCATACCTGAGCTCCTGGATCAAGTTTAGCTTTCGGGGACCCTTCGTAAGTGTTCTTTCGTTCTTTTAATCGCTTTCTAGTCCGAAAGTCAAAGTTTTCTTTGACTTTCTGCGTTGACCAGCCTATGGTCAACACGAAGTTCGTTGAAACTTCATAACGTGAGTGTGATCACAATGATTATAGTCCCTAGTGACTACACCTACTGATCACCACGTTATCTAGGCTCAGTGACGAGTCGTAGTTTCGGCCAAAATGCGCCTCTCTTGTGTATTTTGTAACCAAACTACTCGTGAGTATCATAACCATACATTATTCCCTTGTTTATACATATCATCTGATCTTATCGTTTTCCAAATGATTTACAAAACAAAGCAAATTACAAGGTTCATGACTAAACATTTTCTTAAACATAAGTCATGAATTCTATTTTCACAAAACCTATGTATCTCACAGGCATTTTTATGCTGACGTACCTATTTTCACATGTGTTTCAGGATATGATGCATAGGACTTATCAAGACACACTTAGGCAGACCTGTGCTTTAGTGACTTAAAAACGAGACAAGAACTAGTTAATTTATGTTATGTACTCTTTGGTTCTTGATTAAAACAATGTAAACTTTCATGTTTGATTAATAAAACAAAACTTCAATTGCCATGGATTTGAAATAATTAATTCTGTTACAACACTCCCCGACATTTCCGCCACGTTTTGTATGTTCTACGTGGTCGGGGTGTGACAATGGTGGTGCTAGAGACTTGAACAAAGCTTCTTTGTGAATCCTTCAACTTGTAACTACTTTGAATGTTCTTCAAGCTTGGAGAGGACTTGTTAGTGAAGAAGATGAGAGTATGAGAGAGAGTGATGGTGATTTTCGGTTATGGGGAAGGGGGAGCCAAAAATTAAGGGAAGGAGGAGGAAGGTTGAGTGTGGGTTTAGAGGATATGGTGAGCATATCTTGGAAACATGCATCCTACAACTCCATAGCCATCATTGCATATCTATTGCCCAATGAGAATTAAGATTCCATAACTAAAAATCTAACCATAATATTTTGTAATCATGGGCAGATTTTCGGTTGGGGGGGGGGTAAAATGAAAATTTTTGTTAACTAATAGGTATTAAATTAGAAGGTTAAGGGTATTATCAAGAATAGTGGGTGTATGCTATGTTTCTATAGTGTATGGGGATTTTTGTGACCGTAATTATTTAAGAATAATAAAATAATATTTCTGACAAAATTTCGGTGTCCCGGGTAATGTCCGGTTGTTCAGTCGGATACTGTTTCGTTAATTTGTTTAATTGTTCCGTAAGGCGTCTTATACCTATATTTTTGTAACGAAATTAATTCCTAACACATAGGAAAATATACCGGACTATTTAGTAACTTTTCTGTATACTACTAGTATGCTAACACGCACATGTAACTATAACTCAGTAATCGGAGAGCAGTTAAATGATTCAGCACAGTCATCAAGTACTTTTATTATCATTAATAAACTGTACGGTTACATGCAAATTTGAGGGTTGTCACATTCTCCCCCTGTTAAGAAAATTTCGTCCCGAAATTTAGCACGTGGTTACTGAGGAAGCTAGTTAAGTTGCGTTGTTTACTGGTTTCTCCTGGGGTGTCACATCATCCCCCCGTTGATTTGGAATTTCGTCCCGAAATTCTGCAGTAGCTTCAGTCTCAGTAGTGTTTGCACTTTTCTTAAACAGCTGGGGATACTTGAGTTTCATTTGGTCTTCTCGTTCCCAGGTATACTCTGGGCCACGACGGGAATTCCAACGAACTCGGACGAGAGGTATTCTGGTGTGCTTGAGAATCTTAACGTCTTGGTCCGTAATCTCTACTGGTTCCTCGACGAATCGCAGCTTGTCGTCGATTGTGAGCTCTTTGAGAGGAACTATGAGGGTCTCATCTGACAGACACTTCTTCAAATTCGACACATGGAATACGTTGTGAACTCCACTGAGTTCTTCTGGTAGGTTCAGCCTGTAAGCGACTTTGCCAATTTTCTCAATGATCTCGAATGGTCCGACGTAACGTGGATTGAGTTTGCCTCGTTTGCCAAAATGAACTACACCTTTCCAAGATGAGACTTTGAGTAGTACTCGATCCCTAACCTGGAACTTGAGTGGTTTTCTTCGCTTATTGGCATAGCTTTTCTGACGATCACGAGCTGCCGCCATTTGCTGTCGTACCTGAGCAATCTTTTCTGTTGTATCTACTACGAGTTCTGGGCCAGTGATTTGACTGTCACCCACTTCTGCCCAACAGAGGGGTGATCGGCATTTACGTCCATACAATGCCTCAAATGGAGCGGCCTGGATGCTGGTGTGGTAGCTATTGTTATACGAAAACTCCACTAACGGAAGATGCTTTTCCCAGCCATTGCCGAAGTCGATTACGCATGCTCTAAGCATGTCCTCAAGGGTTTGGATGGTGCGTTCAGATTGCCCATCCGTCTGTGGGTGATAAGCGGTGCTCAGATTGCCCATCCGTCTGTGGGTGGTTGAGTATTATGCGAAAAATGTTTGGTCGAAGTATGGTTACTCTAAACTGATGATGAATTCCGATGGCTTCTTTTTCTTTAAATTTGAGTCGAAGGAAGGTATGGCAAAAGTGCTGGAAGGGGGCCCATGGTTAATCAGGAAAGTTCCTTTATTCTTGAATGTTTGGACACCATCGGTTAGCTTGAAGAAGGAGGGGATCAAAACGGTTCCGGTATGGGTTAAAATGTTTAATGTTCCTATTTCAGTCTATACAGATGATGGCTTGAGTCTTTTAGCTTCAAAGATAGGTAATCCGAAGAGACTTGATGGATACACGGCTGATATGTGTGCGGATAGTTGGGGGAGGAGCAGTTTTGCTCGGGCTTTAATTGAGATAGACGCGGATCAGGAACTGAAAGATCATATCGTTATAGCCATTCCTAAGCTTGATGAAGATGGGTACATTACTGAAAAGGTAAAAATTGAATATGAATGGCAGCCGCAAAGGTGTTCCATTTGCTGTATTTTTGGCCATAATGACCAGAATTGTGCCAAGAATGTCCAACATAAAGAGAAACAAGTGGCTATTGATGAGGATGGCTTCACTGTGGATAAGAGAAAGGTGGCTCGTGGGGGTGTAATGAATAAGAAACAAAAGCCAAAACAGAAGTTTGTTTATCGGCCGAAGGTTAACAATTATGGGCCGAGCACGTCAGGAACGAAACCGGATACGACGAGTGTTGCTACTAATGAAGGGGTACATACTCAAAACTCGTTTGCTGCTTTGCATTTGGATGATGGGGAGGCGGATGTCGGTGATACGAGGAAGGTTGATAATGGGAAGTCGGCTAGAATAGATAATAATGGGAAAGATACTCGAATAGATGAAGAGGTGGTGGAAAAGGTCCCTACTGAGATGGCTGACTTTATGCGTGGTGAGAGGCAAAAACATTCTGAGGGGGCAAGCACTCCCGGTCACAATGGTGTTGATGGATAGTATAGCTGCCTGGAACATAAGGGGCTTGAACCGTCCCCTGAAACAAAGTGAGGTTCGGCTTTTAGTGTCTGAAAATAAACTTTCTGTTTGTGCTCTTCTTGAATCTCATGTGGATATTTCTAAGCTGGCTAAGGTGTGTAAAAATGTTTTCCGGTCTTGGAATTGGACATCGAATGGAGGATTATGTGATAGGGGTACAAGAATTATTTTGGGTTGGAATGCTGATGTGGTTGATATTATGATTTTGGCCCAATCGGACCAAGTCATACATACTCAGGTCTTCTCAAAAGCTGATAATCATTCTGTTTTTGTTTCGTTTGTTTATGCTAAGAATAAGTATCAAGAGAGAAGAACTCTGTGGGATAATTTATGCAATCATAAGGGTTTGTGTTATAACAAGCCATGGGTCGTTATGGGTGATTTTAACTCAGCGTTACATATAGATGATTCTTTGTATGGTCCTTCCACCCCATCTATTGGTATGAGAGAATTTAATGATTGTGTTCAATTTGCGGAGTTAATGGATATCAAGGGTCATGGTTTACACTACACATGGAACCAGAAACCTTTGAATGGTGTGGGTTTGCTTAAAAAGATCGACCGAGTGATGGGTAATATGAAGTTCTTGGAGATGTTTAAGGATGCGTATGTCTTGTATCATCCGTTTCGGATTTCTGACCATACCCCGTGCATTCTCAAGATTGCTCCGCCAACCAAGTTTCGGCCGAAACCATTTAAGTTCGCTAATTTTATTACCTCTAAGCCGGAATTCAGGTTATGTGTTGAAAAGGAGTGGGCTACTGGGGTGGATGGCTACTCTATGTTTTCGGTCACTCAGAAACTTCGGCTTCTGAAGCCTTATCTGCGTAAGATTGTGTTCAATCAAGGGAATTTGCATGTGAAAGTTGCTGATCTAAGGAAGCAGCTAGATGATATCCAAATGCGGATTGATAACAATCCGTTAGATGGTACTCTTCGTAACATGGAAGCCCAATGCCTTGAAGAGTTTCAGACGGCAGCATATGATGAAGAGTGCTTTCTTAAGCAAAAAGCGAAAGTGGAGTGGCTTTGTGCGGGTGACTCGAACACTAAGTTTTTCCATAATAGTGTCAAATGCAGGAATGCTCGAAATAAAATTCATACTATTAAGGATGTTAATGGTGTTCGGTATGAAGGGGAATGCATTATGGATGCGTTGGTAAATCATTATGCTAATTTCTTGGGTACGGAGGATCAAGTTGCAGCTATTGACTTGGATGCCATTTGTGTTAACAAGCTAAGTAGTGATGGTGCAGCCACTATGGTTCGGCAAGTGACTAGAGAGGAGATAAAAAACGCTATGTTTAGTATTGGAGTGAACAAAGCCCCTGGGCCGGACGGGTATACATCGGCATTCTTTAAATCCTCGTGGGATATTGTGGGTGATGAAGTGTCGTCTGCTGTGTTAGATTTTTTTAACAATGGCAAGCTGTTGAAACAAGTTAATCATACAATTTTGGCTCTTGTCCCTAAGGTGGATACTCCGGATTCGGTGCTGGATTATCGTCCGATATCTTGTTGTAATGTTCTTTATAAGTGCATAAGCAAGATTATCACGGACAGAATCAAGGGTAGCCTGGAAAATTTGGTTAGTATTAACCAGTCCGCCTTTGTTCCGGGTAGGAAAATTTCGGACAATATCTTATTAACCCAGGAGCTCATGCATAATTATCATCTCCATAAGGGGCCGCCTAGATGTGCGTTCAAGATTGACATTCAGAAAGCCTATGATACGGTTAACTGGGTGTTCTTGGAAAATGTACTTAAGGCGTTTGGGTTTCATAATAAGATGGTTGCTTGGATTATGGCGTGTGTTACTTCGACGTCGTTCTCAATCAGTATTAATGGGAACTTGCATGGGTTTTTTAGAGGGAAACGGGGGTTGAGACAGGGTGATCCTATGTCACCATACTTGTTCACTCTGGTTATGGAAATTCTTTCGTTATTACTTCAGCGGGAGGCTACGTCGGATAATGGCTTCAAGTATCATGCGAAATGTGCTAAGCAGAAAATCATTAATGTCTCTTTCGCTGATGATCTTTTTATCTTTGTCCATGGGGATGTGGTGTCCGTGGGGAAGGTGAAGCAGGCTCTTGAGGAATTCACTAAAATCTCGGGTCTAGTTCCGAGTCCAGCCAAAAGCACTGTCTATTTCTGCAACATTCCGATTAATGTTCGTCAGCAAATTCTCAGTTTGATGCCTTTTAGGGAAGGTTCCCTTCCGGTTAGATACTTGGGGGTTCCGTTAATTTCAACAAAGCTGATATATAATGATTGTAAACCCCTAGTGGAGCGTATGGAAAAGAAAATTGATAGTTGGCTTAACAAGTCGTTGTCCTTTGCGGGTAGGTTACAACTTATTAACTCAGTGCTTTCATCCATGCATATTTATTGGGCTTCGGTCTTCATTATCCCGGCTCGTGTTATTCATGACCTTGAGAAATTTATGAGGAGGTTCTTATGGAATGCGGGTTCGCAGGGTAGAGCTAAAGCCAAAGTGGCGTGGTCGGATGTTTGTTTGCCCAAGACGGAAGGGGGCCTTGGTATTCGGAGTATATCAGACGTTAATAAGGCTCTAATGACCAGCCATATCTGGAGCATTGTTACTCGAAGGAAGTCCCTATGGGTTGATTGGATTTATGCTCATAAACTGAATGATCGCAGCTTTTGGGATGTTAATCCCCGTGGGAGTGTCAGCTGGGGATGGAGGAAACTGTTAGCCATCCGTAGTATTGTTCGTCCGTTCATATGGAAGGAGGTTAGAAGCGGGCGTCAAACAAAGATGTGGACTGATAATTGGTGCCATCTTAGCCCTCTTAGCGCTTTTATAACTCCTAGACGTATTGCCCAGGCGGGGTTCTCTATATCTTCTACCGTGGCGGACCTGATTGACGAGAATGGGCAATGGAAGTGGCCGGTTGCTTGGTACAATCTCTTTCCGGTGTTGATCGATTTGGAGGTACCACAATTGAGTCATAACATGCTAGATCGGACAGTTTGGAAAGACTTGGAGGGTAAGAGTTGTTCCTTTCGGTCATTGGAGGTTTGGAACGTGGTTAGACATCGTGAAAGCATAGTGCCGTGGTTTAACGGAGTTTGGTTTTCCCAGTGTATCCCAAGACACTCATTTCATTTATGGTTGGTGATCAAGAACAAGCTGAAAACTCAAGATAGGTTGGCGGTATGGGAAGTGGGTAGTGCTACTAACCTTAATCTTATGTGTTGCCCCCTGTGTAGGAATAATCGTGATTCTAGAGACCATTTGTTCTTTCAGTGTTCGTTTTCCTCAAAGGTATGGAATGATATCAAGGTGATGGCTTCGTTGGATCAGATTGATGACTCTTGGCAATCCATTATGGATTGGATGTTGGTTCATGCTTCGTCTAAGAAGGTAGATCACATTGTTTGCAAATTGGTCATTGCGGCGACTACATACTTTATATGGCTTGAGAGGAACAATTGCTTGTTTTCTAATAATCTGGCTAAAGTTGAGTCGGTGGTTGAGAGGATTAAGAACATTGTCAGGTTACGGCTCATGGGTTTCGAGTTCAAAGGTGACTCCAAAGTGGACCGGTTGTTAAAGAATTGGGAGATCGCTGCAGGCGAACAGATGGATGACCCGGGTTAGAAGCCTAGCGCTTGGTGCTTCGGTTCTTCGAGTTTGTGGCTCGTGGCTGTGTCTGTTTTCTTAGTTGTTAGTTTGTTCATTGGTCGTTGTTTTCTGGGTTGTGTTTTTGTCTTTGGTGTTGTTTCCTAGGCTTTGGTTTGTGAAGCCTAGTTGGTATGTCATTCTGGCATACCCTTGTCCTGATTTGAGTTATTTATAAAATTAACCAGGGGTAACCCTTTACCCAAAAAAAATACTTATGCATAGCTTGCCATAGTTCAGAGGTAAAACGCGCGTCACGATCAGAAATTATGGAGGTTGGCACTCCGTGCCTTGATACCACTTATTATAGGTAGATGTCTGCTAGAGTAGAAAACTTATCTGTTTCCTTGATAGGTAGAAAATGTGCAGACTTGGTCAGTCGATCCACGATCACCCAAATGGTATCATTTCCGCGTTGAGATCTGGGCAGGCCAGTAACGAAATCCATGGAAATTTGCTCCCATTTCCATTTAGGTATCTCTGGTTGTTGAAGTGGGCCTGATGGTTTCTGATATTCGACCTTGACCCTAGCACAAGTCAAGCATTTACCGACGTAGGTTGCTATGCTGGCTTTCATACCAGGCCACCAGTATGTAGTCTTTAGGTCGTGGTACATCTTATCCGAACCAGGATGTACTGAATAACGAGACTTATGTGCTTCATCCATCACAAGCTCGCGTAGGTCTCCATACAGTGGAACCCAGATGCGTCCGTTAACATAGTAGGCGCCGTTTTCTTTTTGTTCTAGTCGTTGCCTCGATCCTCATAGGGACTCAGCCCTGATGTTCTCTGCTTTCAATGCTTCAATCTGAGCATCGCGAATCTGAGTGGGAAGGTTAGATTGGATGGTAAGCTGTAGCGCACGTACACGCTTAGGTATAGTATCCTTTCGGCTGAGGGTGTCAGCCACAACATTGGCTTTGCCTGGATGGTATTTGATAGCGCATTCATAATCGTTCAAGAGTTCGACCCATCGGCGTTGACGCATGTTTAACTCCTTTTGCTTGAAGATATGCTCGAGACTCCTGTGATCGGTGTAAATGGTGCACTTGGTACCGTACAGGTAGTGTCTCCATATCTTAAGCGCGAAAACGACTGCTCCCAATTCCAGGTCATGCGTAGTGTAGTTCCTATCGTGAACTTTAAGTTGGCGCGATGCGTAGGCAATGACCTTGTCACATTGCATCAACACACAACCGAGTCCTTGGATGGAAGCGTCGCAATAAACCACAAAATCATCTGTGCCTTCAGGCAATGAGAGGATAGGCGCGCTACAAAGTCTATCTTTTAGGTGCTGAAATGCGGACTCCTGTGCTTCACCCCAACGATAGGTGACACCCTTCTGAGTCAGTGAAGTGAGGGGTTGCGCAATCTTGGAGAAATCCTTGATAAATCTTCTGTAGTATCCTGCCAAACCCAAGAATTGGCGGATTTCGGTTGGTGTACGGGGTGCAGGCCAGTTCTTGATCGAGTCAACCTTGGATGGATCAACATGGATCCCATCCTTGTTTACCACATGGCCTAGAAAGTGGAACTCGCGAAGCCAAAAGTCACATTTCGAAAACTTGGCATACAACTGCTCTTTTCGAAGGAGTTCCAGAATAAGCCTCAGATGTTGCTCGTGTTCCTCCTGACTCTTAGAATAGATCAGGATGTCGTCAATGAACACTATGACAAACTTATCCAGGTAAGGCTTGTACACTCGGTTCATGAGGTCCATGAAAACTGCAGGTGCATTCGTTAATCCGAAAGGCATAACGAGAAACTTGTAATGGCCGTAACGAGTTCTGAATGCTGTTTTGGAGACGTCCTCCTCTCGGACTCTCAGCTGATGGTATCCCGATCTCAAATCAATCTTAGAGTAATAACTCGACCCTTGCAACTGGTCGAACAAATCGTCAATGCGTGGAAGAGGATAACGATTCTTCACAGTCACCTTGTTGAGCTCTTGGTAGTCAATACACATCCTGAAAGTACCGTCTTTCTTCTTCACAAACAAGACTGGAGCTCCCCAGGGTGAAGAGCTAGGACGTATAAAACCCTTTTCTAAGAGTTCTTTTAGTTGCGTGGACAGTTCTTCAAGTTCTGATGGAGCTAGACGATACGGGGCTCGAGCTATGGGCGCTGCTCCAGGAGCTAGCTCGATTTGAAATTCTACTTGGCGACGAGGCGGAAGACCAGGTAATTCCTCAGGAAATACTCCGGGAAAGTCGCGCACAATAGGAATGTCTTCTATCTTCTTTTCCTCTGAGGATGCATCAGAAACGAGGGCTAGAATAGCGGTGTGGCCCTTTCGCAAACACTTCTGGGCCTTAAGGAAAGAGATGATGCTCACAACAGCACCAATCTTGTCGCCACGAATTATGAGAGGTTCTTTACCAGAACGAGGAATGCGGACGATTTTTTCCTTGCAAATAATCTCCGCTTGATGATGAGATAGCCAATCCATCCCGATCACGACGTCGAAACTACCTAGAACGATAGGAATAAGATCGATGGAGAAGGTCTGACCAGCTAGGACGAGGTTACAGCCCTTAACTATGTGTGTGGCTTCAAGACTTTTACCGTTTGCTATTTCTACCGTGTGTTTGGTGTTCAAAAGTGTTGGAGTGCACTTAAGCATTTGGCTAACTGTTAAGGACACATAGCTAGTATCGGCACCCGAATCAAATAACACAGTAACAAAGAAATCATCCAGAAGAAACTTACCCATCACAACGTTGGGATCGTTCCTTGCCTCCCCTTGGCCAATCACGAACACACGACCTTGGGCGCCATTCCCATTATTGTTACCTCCATTGTTGCCTCCGTTGTTATTTCCATTGTGGTTCCCATTCCTTTGGTTGTTGTTCTGATTCTGGTTCAGCTGGGGACAGTTCTTTTTCAAGTGGCCTTCAGCACCACACTGAAAGCATCCCCTGTTGCCCTGTTGCTGTTGCTGATTCTGTGGTGCTTGCTGTTGCTGCTGACGATTCTGATTTGCAGGCCGTGAGCTCCTGCAATCCTTGGCTTCATGACCCATCTTGAGACACCTCTGACAACGTCCCTTGTTGCACTGACCACTATGGTGTCTGTTGCATTTGTTGCACTTTGGGTGGTTTCCTCGATATCCACCCTGTCCTTGATTACCGGAGGATTGCTGACCAGGACTCTGGTAGTCATCAGTCTTTCGCTGCTGAGACTGACCTGAAGCAGAACCCTTAGTGGAGTTTCCATCCCATTTTCGCTTGTTGTAGGTAAGTGCATCAGAAGTAGCTGTGGCACTGATTCGTTTGGGCAGCCTGTTTTGCTCCACCGCCTGGTCAGTGAGTCGATGGGCTAACTTGACGATTTGTTGTATAGTGCCAAGGTTAGCTGAGGTTACGTGGCTTTGAATTTCTGGCACCAAGCCCTTAAGGTACAACTCAATGCGTTTGTAGGGAGGGTACACCATAGTAGAGCACAAGATGGCTAGCTCATTTGACCTCTTCGTGTATGCCTCAATTTCAGATCCCGTCATCTTCAGATTGAAAAATTCTACCTCCAGCTTGTGGATGTCGTCACGACTGCAGTACTCTTCTCTAATCAGTTCCTTGAAACCGTTCCATGGGGTGGCATTGGCAACCGCCAACCTAAGCAATTGAACCTGTGCTTTCCACCAGGTTAATGCAGCTCCTTCGAGTGTTCCAATAGCGTATTTCACCCTTCGATCTTCGGGGCATTCACACATCTCAAATACAGACTCAAGCTTCTCGAACCAGTGAGGTAGACCTACAGCTCCATCTGTGCCGCTGAAGGTGCTAGGTCGGCAATCCATGAATGTTTTGAACGTACACACAGGAGGCTGAGCATGATGACCTCCTGCAAGAACAGCTGCGAGTGCCTCAGCAACTCGTTAGTTGATCAAAGCCGTCAACTTGGCTTGAGTGAGGTTGATACGTCCTCCGCGTCCACTCATGATCTTCATAACAAAGCAGCGTAAGTGAGGAAAGTGTCGCGGAAGTGCGTAAGTGTGGGACGGCATTAGAGAGTAAGAACACAAGGTTCATATAGCAATTATCACGTTATCTAATGCACAGTGTAAACTATCTAACCGACAATATAACATAGATCATACCACCTATTGTGTCGAGTCTTGCACGTGGAGCGAAGCGTCGTTGTGGATCGTTGAGCACTATACAGGTTATAGTCTGGTTTTATCAAAAAGCTTTTCCCTTTTTAAAACCGAGTTCACTATAACCAATGGCTCTGATACCAATCTGTCACACCCCCAAAATCCACCATGCGGAGTGCCACCGCTTGGAGGCGTGACGTGACCAGGATCGAGCCACCAATCATACTGAACAACGTATTTAAGTAAATAAAGCCAACCACAATACGATTGGTGACTAAAAGCTAGTTAACCATGTTTTTAATTTAAACAAAGAAGCATAAACGTAAAGTCCAAAACATAAGTCCATAGTTTATAAGTTAAAGTTCAAAATGTAAGTTTAATAAGTTCATAAGGATTTAAATATTAAGCACCGAACATAACAGTCCGTACACCACAACGACTCCTTCCTCGTGCAAGCTCCGAGCATTTAACGACCTGTAAGGCGTGTAACAACGAGTCAACAACAAAGTTGAGTGAATTCACAGCTGGTTGTTTAGTTATAGCATTCGTTTCGTAAATCATTTGTTCGTTTTGAAAATCATGTATCGTATAAATTCGTATAGCGGTCTTCCTGACATGTTTGCGAAGATTGGTGGGGGCTTCCCATGTGTTACTAGACCACGCGTATCGACTGCTATGAAAATGTAAGAGGTGCCCTAAGTCAATGTCTATCAGCATTGACCCTTTGCCCATAGTCCATTAGTACACGCCCGTCCGACTGGCACGGTGTGAGGTTTGTTAAACCTAATAGCGCTATTAACTAATGACCCGCTTGCCATAGGCCTCGGCGATTAAGTCGATAAATGAGGGACTTTAATTGATAGAGTTGATGGTCTCATGGTCGTGTACGTAGGCTTTACGTACGTGCCCTTCAATCCGAGGACAGTAGTAAGTAGTTTAATAGTAATGATAGTTCGAGTAGCCATTCAATCCCATTCCCAACCCACCGGGAACCCCATGCCTTGGAAAGAGTGTGAACTCACCTTGGTTGCTCGGTTTGATTCTCAAATATAGCTAATAGTCAAGGTCGGTCAATCACGCCCTAGTATAATTATCACTTAGTTTATTAGTGATTTCAAATAGAACACAAAGTCCCTACACGTATCTATCACATAACATGCATCACTTTAACGGTTCATGCCCATATAAGTTTCCCATCTATTCCCCACTCATAGACAAACATACAACATTACACATAACGCTTATATTGACATATAACATGTTATATATCATTCTCGGATAACCTACTCGACATTTAGACACGCAAATCACGACTTATGTCATTTCAGCTTTATTAATCAAAACTGGACTGTTTTCGCGCATTTTAATAAAATAGTTAACCTTTTCCAAAAATTCTCATATTTTTACAGAAGGTTCTATATGTCCCAAAATTTATTATGTAAAAATTTCAGAGTCCAGTTCGTTACCTATATTTTATAGAAAATCATTTTCCCGACTGCAACCAGATTTGTTACTTTCTGATTGCAGTTTACGGAATAATTCACTAAGAATTAACCGTAAGTCCGATTGACGAAATTCCAGTTGGAGGGTCATCCTGACAATGGTGACTAACCACTGTAAAAATTCCATGAGTCGATTTTTCTCAGGTTTCAAGTTATGACTCCGAATATGACACACTTTTTCTGCAGTAAAAATGCAGCTTGAGCTGCTGTCCAAAAACAGTCTTTTAAAAAGAGTAAACGGTTTCGAAAAATTACGATTCCAGTGCCATTTGTTTAGTTATTCCAATATACACATTTTAGGCTTCAGAAAACCAGTTTTTCGATTTAGAATGGTCCCGTTACAGCCTGTTGAAGTTGGCTGGAAATTCAACTCAGCTTGCTGTTTGCAAAGTAAAAGTTACTAAAAACGCATCAACAAAGACACTAACAATGGTTTATCGATGAACAAATGTTAAAACTTCAATCACGCTTTAACCAACCCTAAACCATCCAGATTTCAACTTCATACAACCTTTTTATATATGGTTTTTATGCAGAATTTTAAATTCAACATTTTAGTGTTTTAGCTTTTGTGTGTCATGAACATTCAAACAAAACATGACAAGAATAAGATGGAACAAGGGTGTGAAGGGACTTACTACTAGCACAAGGCTAGGGTAGTAATCTTAGGGCAAAGATGATGAAGATGGTGGTGCTAGAGACTTGAACAAAGATTCTTTGTGAATCCTTCAACTTGTAACTACTTTGAATGTTCTTCAAGCTTGGAGAGGACTTGTTACTGAAGAAGATGAGAGTATGAGAGAGAGTGATGGTGATTTTCGGTTATGGGGAAGGGGGAGCCGAAAATTAAGGGAAGGAGGAGGAAGGTTGAGTGTGGGTTTAGAGGATATGATGAGCATATCTTGGAAACATGCATCCTACAACTCCATAGCCATCATTGCATATCTATTGCCCAATGAGAATTAAGATTCCATAACTAAAAATCTAACCATAATATTTTGTAATCATGGGCAGATTTTCGGTTGGGGGGGGGGGTAAAATGAAAATTTTTGTTAACTAATAGGTATTAAATTAGAAGGTTAAGGGTATTATCAAGAATAGTGGGTGTATGCCATGTTTCTATAGTGTATGGGGATTTTTGTGACAGTAATTATTTAAGAATAATAAAATAATATTTCTGACAAAATTTCGGTGTCCCGGGTAATGTCCGGTTGTTCAGTCGGATACTGTTTCGTTAATTTGTTTAATTGTTCCGTAAGGCGTCTTATACCTATATTTTTGTAACGAAGTTAATTCCTAACACATAGGAAAATATACCGGACTATTTAGTAACTTTTCTGTATACTACTAGTATTCTAACACGCACATGTAACTATAACACAGTAATCAGAGAGCAGTTAAATGATTCAGCACAGTCATCAAGTACTTTTATTATCATTAATAAACTGTACGGTTACATGCAAATTTGAGGGTTGTCACATGTAAGGCCTTTAAACAGCTAGAACAGCTGTAAACAGCTGAAAAAATGAATTTGTGCAGATCTGCTACTGTCTCGCGGCCCGCGTAGATGTAAGGGGGACCCTTACGCGGCCCGCCTGGTACCCAGATCAGCAACAAAGTTTCAAAATCAGCAGTTTTGGTCCCTACAGTGTTTTAGTCTCATTTCCGACACGTCTAAAGCCCGTTAAGCCAACTTTAGGGGCCTATAATGATGCCTAAGCATAGTGGACATGAAACATGCTAAAAAATGTGTCGGATGTCGGTTCGTTTGGTCGTACGAACGCGTTATTTGCTTAATTACGACGAAATGTGCACGAACGCGAAAAACGATCCAAATGATGTGACGAATGGATTTTTCTCATGCCAAACACTAAAATAAAATATTTTAATGCTTACATAAATTTTTGGATGTCCGGATGTATTCAGAACGTAAGATATGCGCGAAAATGCAAACTTATACACTTTTTGACGCTTTTAGTCCCTGAATGACCAAAAAGCTTATTTTAGCACACCGAACCCCTCAAAGCCTATTACTAAGCTATGTAAAGGATATTTAGGGTGTGTTTAACTTATGATAATGTTCTCGAATGTCCGTTACAGTACAAATCGGCATACTTTCGTAGTTTGTCGAATTTAGTCCCTATAAGCGAATAAACTTGATTTTGCCATACCAAAGCCTTCAAAACTTGTTTCCAAGTTATGTAAAGGTTATTTAAGGTATGTTAAGCATAAATTGATGTTCCGAAGTATTTGTCGCGTTAAACTGATTACGTTTACGCACCAGTTTGCGTATAATTCTCCAGAAAGCGATATAGAGTTTGAAATTGAATGAAAATCAAAACATGGAAAATGTCAAATATAAACAAACAAATATTGGGATCAAATAACTTTATTTCATTGATAACTAAACTGTTTAAAATGATTACAGACACAGGTGTCACAACAAAGGGGATGCAGATCTGTTTTTTGATCCATCTTATGTTAAATGTGTTCGAATGATGGGTGGTCTTAATGATAAAGAGATTAACCAGGCTTATGTGAAGGTACATTGTAACTATCGTCTTATGTAATTTGATTATGTAAATTGTACTTCATATTAGGCTGCTTGATTCCATGTCATCATTTTTGATAGTTTGTTCATGTCATATTGCTTTCAGGTATTAAGCCAAATGTCGTATTTCAGATTATCAGGTAGGTGGTCGTGACCACATATTTGTCTTTCCAAGGTGTGATTGCTTACTTTTTATAACTAAACTTTACCATTTTTACTATTTATATTGTTACTAACAACTTGTACTGCATGGCAGTGGCGCATGGGCTTCTCTATAACAACTCTCCCAGAAACCATTAAAATACTCCTATACGTCCTAAAATACACCTCGTACATGAAAAACAAGCCTAAAAATACCTTTATATTATTAAAAATCAAATAAAACAAATTTTGGTGGGTCCTCGCTGTCACACCCCGACCACGAAAAACAACAAATCGTGGCGGAAACGTCGGGGAGTGTTGCAACAGAATCATTATTTCATAACATATGGATTGAAGTTCTGTTTTATTAAATTAAATGTATTACGTTACACTGAAATTAGAAACAAAACATGAACAAATAGACTTTCATTGTTATTAAGTCACTAAGGCCTCGTCCGTTCCTATGTGAGCATGCATCAATATCATCATCAAATATCACCAACTATGGTACCTGAAACACATGTAAAAGTACGTCAGCATAAAATGCCGACGAGTACATAGGATTTTATGAGAGTGTCAGATTCATGGCTCGTTTATGTTTTGAAAATATAACTTAAACACCTTTGTAAATTGATAATTAGAAAACCAAGTTTTGTAAATTGTTTGTAATGTAAATTGAAATAACTAAGTCAAAACAGATTTGTTTTATAAAACCTCGATGCCATGAATCTTACTCAAAACATTTGTTTAAGTAAACCCAAATTGTAAATCGTTTTTGAAATAAAACTCGAATGTTTTATATTGTTAGAAAAACCTTCTAATATAACTTTGTTTTGATAACCTTGCCCAAGTGATCTAGATAACGCAACGATATATAATGTGTTAAAAGCACTTATATATAGGAAGTACCAGCGGCGTATCCACTATGCTTTTAGCACATTATACCCGCCCGTTACCTAATCACTTCCCTAACCCAACGGTTCAAACAGATTCAAACGGTTCACATAAATCAAACAGTTACAAACGGTTCATATAAATCAAACAGTTACAAATGGTTCACATAAATCAAACAGCTTCAAACGGTTCAAAATGAAAAACAATGTGTCCATATACTGGATGAGCATATGCAACAAAATGTAATATACGAAAACCAATGTGCTAGCATGCTAAGTGAACATACATAGCAAAGCATAATGAAATCATGTACTATACGTGTACTAATGAACATAGCATGTATATATTATAAAAAGCATGTAAAACATAAAAGAAACAAGTAGGCACATGTGTATCACTCCAAAACAGTTGAATACAATAAAAGAGGGGGACTATGTACTCACTTGAGGATGCTTAGAAGTACTGACTAACAACCAAGCAAAGCTAGAGGGATCACGGAAATCAAACGGCACCTAATATAGGTAACTACGTTAATAAACGGACCTAAATCGGAGGATCGGATAAAATGAGGTTTCGTAAACCAAATGAGTGAAGGGACTCATGTAATATGGTTTAACAAAGCCTACATTCTAAAACGAAACCTAACCTAAGTGCTTACGACCCATTACCACTTGTTAAGGTAGCTTACGCCACTTTAACGTGTCGTTCGCGTAAAACGCATTCGGACCGCCTAACTAGTCCTATGACAAGTATTATATGCCTTACCATGTTTAATAATGTTGCCTAATCAGTTTAGATGCCAAAATTTATGTTACATATGCTTAAAATGAATTTATGCGTAAAAAGGGCATTTTGGTCATTTTTCAAAGGCATATAAACTACCTATCATACAACTAACTAAACGAAGTTACCATAAGGTATAAACTCGGAAGGTTATTCCCTATACAACTATGGTCACAATAAATGCTTGGTCGGATCCTAATGATCGACTAAACGGGTCGGGTTCGAAAGTCTAAGCGGTTGTTTAGACCGCTTATCTTACGTCCCTATATATGCACTAAACTAAAAGTGACGAGTTAAACATGTTAAAACATGTTTAACGAAGTTAGAAAACAAGTTTGATATCAAAACAAAAGGTTTTGATTCCTAAGAATAGTTTGGTTGCAAAATACGCATAAATACGCATTTTGACCGAAACTATGACTCGTCACTACACCTAATCAACGTGGTAATCAGTAGGTATAGTCACAAGGGACTATAACCATCGTGCTTACGCTCACGTTTCAAAGTTCAAACGAACTTTGTGTTGACAATAACCTGGTCAAAGAAGAAAGTCAAACACAGTTTGACTTTCGTGCTTAAAAACGCACAAAAGCATGAAAGAAACTTACAAAGGGTCCAAGCTAGGAAGAACTTGATCTAAATACTCAGGTATGAAGCATAAACCTTCAACTTAGAGCATAAAATTAGATCAAGGTGTGAGGAAAATGGAATGAGAGCTTGGGTATTTATAGATTTCGGAGAACCGTTAGGATCGTTTCTCGCATTTCGTGCCTTGATCTTGACCCTCCATGTGGGCACATGGTATTGCAATACAAGGGGACATGAAATACCATCAAATTTTAGCACATAGAATGCAAAACTTGGGGTTAAAAACCATCAAAACATCAAAATTGGACTAGATACAATGAATCTGGTCATTTGGGCACTTTTTGACGCTTTTAGTCCCTGTTGATCAATAAGTTTATTTTTGCGCACCAAAACACCTCAAAGCCTATTTCTAAGCTATGTAAAGTATATTTAGGGCATGTTTAACTTATGATCAAGTTCCAGAACGTTCGTTACTATACAAATCGGTATAGTTTTACAGTTTGACGCAAATAGTCCTTGCGATCGAACAAACTTGATTTCGACACACCAAACCATCCAAAACTTATTTATAAGTTATGTAAAGGTTATTGAAGGTATGTTGAGCCTATGTCACTATCCCGGAGTGTTTGTTGCGTTAAACTGATTACGTTTACGCATCACTTTGCGTATAACTTTCTAGAAAGCGATTTAGAGCTCGAAATCGAACAAGAATTGATATGTGCAAATGATACACATATTTAAACAAATCCCAAGTATGAAACACAATATTTCATTGGTTAGGCATTTGTTTGATGGCCGCAGAGGCACAGGTGTCACAGTCTTCCCTACTTTAGGAAATTTCGTCCCGAAATTTATTCGTAGGAGCCTGTCTGTGACTTTGTGTTAAATAACCACAAAAAATATGCAAGGCATAATCCTGTCATTTCCTCAACAGAAATTCTTTAGAAACGAAAATGAACGGACGGAGTCATTTTAAACAGGTGCTTCCTCAGAAATGGAAATGAAGGAATAATCAAAAGGATATTCATTTCCTCAACGGACATTCTTCAGAAACGAAAATGAACGGACGGAGTCATTTTAAACGGGTGCTTCCTCAGAAATGGAAATGAAGGAATAATCAAAAGGATATTCATTTCCTCAACGGACATTCTTCAGAAATGAAAATGAATGGACGAAGTCATTTTAAACGGGTGCTTCATCAGAAACGGAAATGAATAGAATTAACTCAAAAGGATATTTATTTCCCTCAACGGACATTCTTCAGAAACGAAAATGAATGGACAGAGTCATTTTCAACAGGTGCTTCATCAGAAATGGAAACGAATAGAGTTAACTCTAGACACATGACAAAACTTGCTGTAGTTTCTATGCACTAAATTCCATAATTATGTATGCATCCGTAATTACGTAATTTCTTGCACAATCCGCACAGTGCATTTCATAATGTGTAGGGGAAGAAAAATCAAACTTGTGATGAGTGTGACTAGACTACCATAGGGTCCTTTTAATTAGATTGACAAATGATCTCTTTAAATAGACCACCAAGGAGTCTTTTCAGCTATATCATCACATGACATTCCTAACCAGATTTTTGGATCAATCTGTTTAACTAGACCACTCAAGGGGTCTAATTATGGAATAGTACCTTATAATCCAAGGGTCTTAACTATTACGTAGAAGCCCATTAAGGATTCGAGGTAGCACCTTTGGATAACCTACTATGAAACCCTTATACGAAGATATAGAAGATTCTTACGAGGATTTGGATAACGAAAAAAAAAATCGGATCACACAAAAACATAAAAGAGAACACATAAGCACATAATCACATAATTGTTTAACTTGACCTTTAATTTGTTATCTTTGGACACGGATATTTAAAGCACATCAGGAATCCAATCCGTGGATTTCATTTGGCACTTTAATCATTTTCAAGAATCTATCTATGAAGATAGGATGATCTTCCAAAAATTCGATTTTTGATTACAAGGAATCATAACATTCGAATTGAGGTACACAACAATTACGAACTTACGGAAATACCCTTAGGTACCCTATTAAGGATTGGGTATTCGTCCAGGGTTGCAACTTGCGTCTTGTACTTCGTTTCCTTGGAGGAAACGGGTACTTAGGATTTTCGTGGAAAACACAAGAGATCATTAAATGGAAGAATTTTGGGGGTAGTCTGTTCTTCAAGGAATACAATTCCTTGATTGTCGGTATTGTAGGGGATATGTTGTTTATACATGCAACCACATAAATACATTGCAATGTAAATAAAAGATTTATTTATAAACAACAACAACAACTGTTTCATAGACCTTGACAACAAAAGAAAATAATACATAAAGCTTGATTATTTCTAAACAGTGTTGTCTTTCAGTCGGTCAGATGCTCATCCCTGCGCTGGATTCGCATTAGCAAGCTTTGGGCAATTTCTTCAGAAATGGCCCATCTCGCCACAGTTGAAGCAAGATCCTGGTAGAAAACGAGCTTGAGCAGGATTGTTGCCAGCTTGATTTGGTGCAGCTACAGTTGGGCAAACTCTTGCTGTATGTCCAATAATTCCACAAATTTGGCATTTACGGCACTTCACACTAGCATGATGATGAAGGCTACATTGGTTGCACAAGGGTGCAGTTCCGTTGTATAGCTTCCTAGCAGGGGATTGAGCTGGTTGGTTGGGTACAGTTTAATCATTGTGAGCGACCACGGCGAAGTTCTGAGAAGCCTTTCGCTTCTTTGACTTCTTGGGGGATGCACTCTGTTCATCCTTTGGTTTTGATTCTTCGATCGGTTTCTTGTCGCCTTTTCAGAAAAGTTTACCTTTCCTGATCTGAGATTCAGTCAAGGTAGCGGATAGCTCAATGGCCTATCTAACTGTAGTGGAATTACTACCAGTAACAATATCTTGAACTGAGTCAGGGAGGCCATCAATGTACTTTTCGATTGCCTTATCCAAAGGCGTAACCATGTTCGGGCGTAACAGACTTAACTCCTCATAACGGTCAGTGTAGGCTCGATGCTCACCGCTATCTTGCTTAAGATCGTCGAATTCCCTTTCCAAAGCCCTAATCTCATGACGAAGACATAATTCCCTCATTATTAGAGCTCGAAGCTCTTCCCAAGTTTGAGCCAGTGCTACGTCGGCACCCCTATCCCTCATCACACCATTCCACCATGTCGAAGCTCGTTTCCCAAAGACGCTAGATGCGAACTCTACCTTTCGCTCGTTTGGACACTGAACATGTCTGAAGGTGCTCTCTAGACTCTTGAACCATTGCAGAAGTGCAGTCGCTCCTTGAGACCCAGAAAACTTTGATGGCTTGGCAGAGTTGAATGTCTTGAAGTTGCATGGGGCATTATTGTTGTTGAGGGCTAGGTTACATTAAGCAATGATGTTTGGGATTGCAGCAGCCATCTGCTACGTAATGATAGCTGCCAGTTCTTCATTGGGTACCTGATTGTCGCGTCGTGGAGGCATTTTAAAAGGGGAAACAAGAGAGAAAACAAATGAAATGGCATTGGGTAAGGATGTTACAATTTCCGACCAAAAGGCATGGGTGATGGTCATTTGTTCGAACCACGAAGCACACAAATGACACACAAAAGCCGAATCAAAGTAAATAGGTCCTCATAATGTATTGCGAAGACATGCTCTCCTATAAGTGGACACTCACCCCAAGAGTTCCCAGGTAAGAGTGACTGGTCTGATACTGCAGATTTGTACGAACACTCTAGCCTTAGACAAAAGACTCAGGGTACAGGCACCCACCCTTCCAGTTTGCACGTGTTCACATTATTTAGACCCAAACTTTGACGAGATTTTGAAAACTTTGAAGGTTCAAAACCTTATAATAAATCATCCTAGAACAGATGACTAGTTTTCAAAGCGGATTCGAAATTTATGTTCTCATTGTGGTTGTCACCTAAAGATAGGTGACGGTATTGTTTTATGACTAAACGCAAGTAAACTCGCGTTAGGGTCCTAGGAAGGTTAATGCAATCAAGTTGGAGATATTGCACGAAAATGTACCAATTTGAAATCCAAGACTGAAGCTGTGACAAGTCCAAGAAAGAAAGATGATGTGAAAGGAAAAGCACCAATGTTTGTTGAGAAAAATGTTCTGAAAAATGAAAACATTAAAGTAAAAAATGAACCTGCTAAAAATGTGGTAACTAAAAACGACAGATTTTACAAAAGAGTTGCCTCCTCTCAACAAACTTGGAAGCCAAAAGGTGTTGAGCTGAAAGCAAGTTCTCCAAAACCAAAGGTTTCTGAGACTGAAAAATCATCATCTTCAACCAAGAAGATGTATGTACCTTTGGATTTGTTTGAGAAACTTCAGAAATAAAAATCAACTTCTGTAAAGAAGTATGTGGTGAAGAAAGACCAATCATCTGGTCAACCTCCGAAAAAGGATGTGTCTTTATATAAAGAGGTTGAGATTGGATCTGAGGAGAGCTTGAAGATAAATGACAAAAATTTTCCACCGCTCTACACAAAAACAACTCGCATCAATGTCAAGTTACCCGAGTCAAAGGAGGCTTGGGTAGCATCAAAATCAAATTAAATATTCTTGGAATGTGCAGGGGCTTCCAAGATCCATTTCACGTTGGATTATGGATAGTGGAGCTTCTCGGCACATGACAGGAAAGACAGCACTGTTGTACGATGTGAAGAATATCAATGGAGGTTATGTTGGATTCGCGGGTAATCAAGGCAGTAGGATTATTGGTGAAGGAACGCTATCCAATGGGATCGTGACGTTTGAAAGAGTTAACTACATTGTTGAGCTGGAGAATAATCTGCTGAGTATCTCGCAGATTTGTGACAGGATGTATACCACTCACTTCACTGACAAAGAATGCTTGATTTTGAAACCAGGATTTGTTGTCCCTGAGGAATGGATCATCATGAGGGCACCAAGAGTCAATGATCTGTACGTGTTGGATATGAGTGTAGCAACGACAACCACGATTCAGGCTCATTGTTTTGTGTTTAGAGCAACTGAGAAAGAATCAAGATTGTGGCACCGCAAGATGGGGCATATACATCTAAGAAAAATGAATCACTTGGTGCACAATGATTTGGTTACAGGAGTTCATATCAAAGGTTTTCATCTAGAAGGGGAGTGCATTAGCTGTATTAAAGGCAAGCAAAAGACAAAGTCACACCCTAAAAAGCAAGTCAATTCAGTTTCAAGACCTTTGGAGAGACTTCACATGGATTTGTTCGGTCCTGTGAATGTCAAAAGTATTATAGGAGATTACTACTGTTTGGTGGTTACTGATGATTATTCCAGATTTTCATGGGTATCTTTCTTGAAGTCGAAGGACGAAACGTTTGATAGTTTGATGGCATTGTTCAAAAAGATCGAGAATCTGTACCAGAGGCGTATCAGAAGAATACGAAGTGATAATGGTACTGAATTCAAGAACAACAAGATGGAAGAATTTTGTGAAGAACGAGGTATATTGCATGAGTTTAGTGCTCCGTACACCCCTCAGCAGAATGGAGTTGCAGAACGCAAAAACAGGACACTAATCGAAACGACACGAACTATGCTTACTGATTCAAAGCTTCCGATAAATTTTTGGGCAGAAGCTGTTTCCGCCGCATGCTATACGCTCAACAAAGTTCTCACTGTCAAGAAATTCAACAAAACGTGCTTTGAGTTAATCAATAACCGCAAGCCTAATTTGAAGTATCTTGAACCGTTCGGGTCACCCTGTACGGTAATAGAACCTTTTCGAAAGTTTGGTCCGAAGTGCATCGAGGGTATATTTGTTGGTTATGCAAGTCCTATGCGACGTGTCTTCGTTTCAAGTGAGAAGCGGATTATTGAAGCTACAAATGTTGAATGTCAAGGTCATACGATGCCGCCACAGAACCCTGGAGATTCATGGCGTTATCATTACGACACTTTGTGGGATTCGTTTGATGAAATGGAAGAACCTAAAGAGGAAGAAGATTTCTTTGACGAATTGGATATTCTTAGAGATTATGATTCATCAGAAGAAAGATTTCCAGCTAAGTATTCTAGGCGATCACAGCAAACTTCAAATGACGATGAAGCAGGGTCTAGTAATGCTGGAGAAAATGATGATATTCCACAAACTTCTTCAGAACAAACTCCCGATAATCAGACGGCAACAAATGAAGATTTAACACCTGATATCGGTCCAACATTTGATCATAGTAATTTAGAGTCTAAGGGGGAGCAGATCAGATTTTAGATCAAGCAAATCCTATCAGTGAACAAGGTGCAAATCAAAATGTTACTAATCTGAAAGGCGATGTAGATGTTCCGAGTGAAGTAATGCCAAGAACTCTTTCATACCATCCAGAGGAGCTGATTATTGGAGAGCTGCAATCAGGCGTTCGCACCAGACGTCAAATTGACCAAGGGCTTACAAGTTTTTATTCTAAAGTAGCACCTTTACAAACTGAATTTTCATTGAGTTGTTTTATTTCGTAGATCGAACCACGAACTTACAAAGAGGAGCTTACTGAAGATTCTTGGGTCAATGCGATGCAAGAAGAGTTGAACCAGTTTGAAAAATTGTGTGACAACCCGAACTTTCAAGGTTAGCATTACCCGATCTTTTGACTAATTGTTGGTTTTTACACTTTATTACGTATGACGAGGGGTATATTATGGCAAACGTGAATTAATTGTACGAGATTGTTTTGTCGCATAACTGTAAGTGTTCTTGTAAAATAAGTGGAGTTATGAATTGTCGGATTGATCACACACTTTCCATGTCAGATACTACCCTTTCGCACACACTTTGGTTGGGCCGGACTCTCTCATTATTAGGTGTATAGTCCTCGGCCCAGTTTCCTTTCCCCGAGCTCAAGGATGAAACAAACGCGGACCCACCTAACTTGAGCCCAACTCCCTTAGCATGTGCATGATCAGTTATATATTCATAACTCTCCTACGACTCCTCCGTAATCACTTTGGCAAACCCTAGATCTCCTCCTAAGCACTCTTGGCGTCGGCAATCTCACTTCCTTCGAAGCCCCTCTTCCTGTCGAGCCAGGTATCTTCGGCATGCCTTCGGATTAATCGTTATAGCCTTGAAACGTGCATATGTGACTGTATTTGATGATAAGTTTTCGTAATTATCGGATTCAATATGTGGTGTGCTTGAATGAATTAAAACGCAAGTATGATAGTCATAGGAAATCAGCAAAACTTCGTATTAATAGGCTGTTTCGAATATGTGTTAACTGCATCGGTTGTCTAGAGTTACACTAAGTCATTGAGGTTAATTAATATTCATGATTAATGAAGTATTTGGGCTGCATGAACATTGATAATTGAATAGCATGAGTTGAGTTGATGGTTTGATGATTTCGTTAGCAATTATATTGAAGGTTTAATTGGATTCTAAGTCATAATGGAACTGCTAGAGAACTAGGGCCTGATTGTGACAACTCGAAATTTCAAGATTTCTATTTCGCATTTATTGCACGTTCTTGTATTATATAGTTGATTGGTTTCACAATTAGTTGTTATGGAACTGTATATGTTTTGATGCAATGAAGTGTGTTGTGTGATTTTTGCATTGTTACGTGTCAATTGTGATAAACTTGTCAAATATGTAAACTTGGTGGTGGAACTATGAAAGGGTTAGGAGGTGGGGTGCATGTGTAAAATATAATACTTAGGGAGGTGGAAAGTAATTAGTGAAATCCTAGATACTTTACCCTAATCTCATTTCACTAATCATTTGCACTCAAAACCAAAACACGTACTTGTGACTCTCTAAGCCCCTAGCAATCATCATCACCACCATCATTAACAAGGCATTCGATTCTTCTATTTCTCTAAAGCATTCAAGGTAATCGTTAATCATTGGTTTTTGTTAATTGTTGATTGATTCATTCATGCTAAACCCTAGTTCTCATTTGATATCCTCTGCTTATTGATTGAGCCTGATTTGTTGAGAAAGGAACAAGATTGTTATGAAATCAAGTGCATGATGAGTTAGATATATGATATGATTAAACTGTTGATGATTGATTTGGTTTCTGCACTATGAGAATGTAAGAAATTAGGGTTTTGAAACCAAGAACGTAACTGCTGAATATACGAAGCGTAACTGATATGATCACATTGAACGTATGATTGATGTATTGTCTGAGTTTGTAACGTGTAGAATAGTCTGAGTTTCTTGAAGTTAGCATGTCTGAGTTTACTAAATGAAAACATGGCCCGAATTATGTAAACTCATGTGTCCGAGCTTATTAAATAGAAACATGTCTGAGTTTATTTGAGAACCTGGTCCGAGTATAATGTATTGATTTGGTCCGAGTATAATGTGCTTGATGATTGTCCGAATATAATACTTTATAATTGGACCGAGTTAAATGATTTGCCTTGGACCGAGTTTATTATAATGTCATTGGGTCCGAGTTTAATGAAATGTCATTGGGTCCGAGTTTAATGAAATGTCATTGGGTCCGAGTTTAATGAAATGTCATTTGGTCCGAGCTTAATGAAGGTATCATATCCGAGTTTAGTGATTCTTATATGTCCGAGTTTATTTATGTGGGCCGAGTTTATCATATGGTCCGAATATAACACTCTAATTGGACCGAGTTTATTTATGTGGGCCGAGTTTATCGTATGGCCCGAGTATAATACTTTAATTGGACCGAGTTTATTATGATATGTGTTGGGCCTAGTTTATTTGATGAAAATCAAATGGTCCGAGTATATTAAGTTAATGTGACCGAGTTTGTGTGCTTCATGTATGTCCGAGGTTGTATGATGATTACATGTGCTATCCGAGTTTGAACAGGGGAGACCCCCCCCCATACTGTCTGAGTTTTAGAAGGGCAAGGCCCTGTCTGATATTATGTGATAATCAAATTGAAACAATGAACTGTGTGATACAATAACAGCATGTTCTGTTCTGCATGATGTGATATCTATGTTGCTGTAATTGTGGTATATTACTGTGCTTATGTGCAAACCATGTTAGTTGAGTCAGTAATCGATTATCATACACAGTTGATTGAACGCCAAGACTTGTAAACCCTAATTGATAATTGATTTCAAACACTTACATTATATCATGTGCAATATATCCTAGGTCGTGTGTAACGGACTTAGGAAATTGTTAAACCCTAGAGCATAGCATACCGAGCAAACCAAGGTGAGTTCACACTCTTACCAAGGCATGGGATTCCCGGGGTGTTGGGAATGGGATTGAAAGGATAAGGTTGAATAGATACACTACTGACACTATGACTAGACTACCATATTACTATCCTCGGATGTGAAGGATACTTATACTGATCACTATCCTCGGATGTGAAGGATACTTATACTGATCACTATCCTCGGATGTGAAGGATACTTATACTGATCACTATCCTCGGTTGTGAAGGATACTTATACTGATCACTATCCTCGGATGTGCTGGATACTTATACTGATCACTATCCTCGGATGTGAAGGATACTTATACTGATCACTATCCTCGGTTGTGAAGGATACTTATAGATACGAATAGTCTAGTGGTTATACAACGTGGGAAGCCCCCACCAATAGAACGTACTAACGGCCCAGTAGAGCCACCTGTTACAAACGAACTTACTATTACGCATTTACTTTCTGTGAACTCGCTCAACTAGTTGTTGACCCTCTGTTACATGCCTTGCAGGACGTTAGGTATATGGAGCTTGCACACGGAGGAGCTGGTCGTTGTGGGGCTTGGATCTTGATCATCTTGTTAAACACTTTTGATATTTGATACTTACTTACTATGGGTTTTACAATGATACGCTTCCGCTAAACGATGTTAACTTTCTTATGGTTTTGGAACACCTTTCGTATGGAATTGATTTGGATTATATTGCAATTACTTTCACTTTATACAATGTTCTATATGATTGGTGGCTTGATCCTGGTCAGTCACGCTCCCAAGCGGTGATACTCCGCAGGTGGATTTTGGGGGTGTGACAGATTGGTATCAGAGCCATTGGTTATAGAGAACTTGGTTTTAATATGGGAAAACGTTTTATTAAAACCAGACTATAACCAGAACAGTGCTCTCAACGATCCACAACGACGCTTCGCTCCACGTGCAAGACTCAACATCCTAGGTAATAAGGTTTATGTTTATTGCCTACATGCTAGAAATTGCATAGAACTTTGCTCGTAGTATGCTTACGTTACTTTGCTCACTACTTGTTATTGCTTAAGAACACTTACGTGCTTACACTCTTCTGTCATCGCACTATTCGCGAACCATTCTCACTTATGTTGCCTTTGATGTGAAGATCAATGGCCGGACGAATTAACATGACTCCAGCCCAGCTAGAGGTTCTCGTTCAAGCTCAAGTTGCTGCGGCACTTGCAGCTGCTCAAGCAGGTAGTATACCCTGCAGTATAGACACACACTAGGATCCTTAGATCCTACATTAACTCTCGTATTTAACCTTGTCCTATTCGTACACAATAGGTCAACACGCGCAGCAGCCTGTCTGCACTTTCAAGAACTTTATGGATTGTCGTCCTAGCACGTTTAGTGGCACTGAAGGAGCGGTTGGACTCCTCCACTGGTTTGAAAAACTCGAGTCTGTGTTCGAGATGTGTGAATGCCCTGAGGCACGCATGGTTAAGTTTGCCACTGGTACTTTGGAAGGGATCGCGTTAACTTGGTGGAACGCACAAGTGCAGATCCTAGGGTTGGCAGCTGCTAACGCCACCCCTTGGAATGACTTCAAGGAACTAATTAAACGTGAGTACTGTACTCGGGAAGACATCCACAAGCTGGAGGATGAGTTTTATCATTTGAAGATGACTGGGTCAGAAATCGAGGCTTACACCAAGAGGTCAAACGAGTTGGCTGTGTTGTGTCCAACCATGGTGGACCCTCCATACAAGCGTATTGAGTTGTATCTCAAAGGTTTAGTGCCAGAAATCCAGAGCCACGTAACATCGGCTAATCTCGACAACCTTCAGGCTATTCAGCGCCTCGCTCACCGCATCACAGATCAGGCAGTGGATCAGAACAGACTGCCAAAGCGTATCAGCGCTACTGCTACCGCTACTGCTTCTACTACACTTGCTACTCCCAGTGAAAGTAAGAGAAAATGGGATGGGGACTCTAGCAAGGGATCGGCTTCAGTCCAGTCACAAGCTCAGCAGCGGAAGACAGACAGTTACCAGAGTCCCAGTCAGCACTCCTCAGGCAGCCACAGACAAGGGGGATATCGAGGAAACCTTCCGAAGTGTAACACCTGCAACAAGCACCATAGTGGTCAGTGTAATAAGGGTCGCTGTCAAAGATGCCTCAAGATGGGTCACGAGGCCAAAGACTGTAGAAGCCCTCGACCTGCGAACCAGAATCAGCAGCAGCCTCAAGCACAACAGAATCAGCAGCAGGGCAACAAAGGGTGTTTTCATTGTGGTGCAGAGGGTCACTTCAAAAGGCACTGCCCTCAGCTGAACAGGAACCAGAACAACAACAACAACCATAACAACAACCAGGGCAACGGGAACAACAACAACAACGGGGGAAACAACAACAATGGCAACGAGGCAAGAGGTCAAGCTTTCGTGTTAGGACGAGGAGACGCAATGAACGATATTTGAACTTATAACTTATCTTGGGTTTTCATTATTATGTTTCCACTACTCAAACAAAGTTTGGTTTGAACATCAATTGTATTGGGTTTTATGGATTATTTTAACTACTATACTTTATGTCTGGCATGATGGATGGTTTGATATTATTGAGCGCACCTGCCGTATTTATGGACCTTATGAACAGGGTGTGCAAACCTTATCTTGACAAGTTCGTCATTGTCTTCATCGACGACATTCTGATCTACTCCAAGAGTCAGGAGGAACACGAGCAGCACTTACGTCTTATCTTGGAACTTCTTCGAAAGGAGCAACTGTACGCAAAGTTTTCGAAATGCGACTTTTGGCTTCATGAAGTCCACTTTCTAGGCCATGTGGTGAACAGGGATGGGATCCATGCCGATCCATCCAAGGTAGATTCGATCAGGAATTGGCCAGCACCGCGTACACCCGCAGAAATACGCCAAATCTTGGGTTTGGCGGGGTATTACAGACGATTTATTAAAGACTTCTCCAAGATCGCGCAGCCGCTTACTATGCTAACACAGAAAGGTGTCGTTTACAGATGGGGTAATACGCAGGAAACTGCTTTTCAATACTTGAAGGATAGATTATGCAGCGCACCTATCCTCTCATTGCCCGAGGGCACGGATGACTTCGTGGTTTATTGTGACGCATCGATACAGGGGCTTGGTTGTGTATTGATGCAGCGGGATAAAGTTATTGCCTACGCCTCTCGTCAACTCAAGGTTCATGAACGGAACTACACGACGCACGATTTAGAGCTGGGAGCTGTTGTTTTTGCACTTAAGATATGGCGACACTACCTGTACGGTACCAGGTACACAATTTACACCGATCACCGGAGTCTCGAGCATATCTTTAAACAGAAGGAATTAAATATGCGTCAACGACGATGGGTCGAACTGCTTAATGATTACGAATGCGCTATCAAGTATCATCCAGGCAAGGCCAATGTTGTGGCTGACGCCGTCAGTCGGAAAGACACCCTACCTAAGCGCGTGCGAGCGCTACAGCTTACTATTCAGTCTAGTCTTCCTTCTCAGATACGAGCTGCTCAGATGGAAGCTCTGAAACCCGAAAACGTCACAGCTGAAGCCTTACGCGGTTCAAGGCAACAAATGGAACAAAAGGAAGACGGCGCCTACTATGTAACGGGGCGTATTTGGGTCCCACTTTATGGCGGTCTACGCGAACTTGTGATGGATGAAGCGCACAAGTCTCGCTATTCGGTACACCCAGGGGCAGATAAAATGTACCACGATATCAAAACAACATACTGGTGGCCAAGTATGAAAGCCCACATCGCCACCTATGTTGGCAAGTGTTTGACTTGTGCGAGAGTCAAGGTGGAATATCAGAAACTTGCAGGCCTACTTCAACAGCCTAAGATACCTCAATGGAAATGGGAAGAAATTTCCATGGATTTCGTTACAGGCCTACCGAGATCTCAGCGTGGGAACGATACAATATGGGTAATCGTGGATCGACTCACCAAGTCTGCACACTTCCTAGCGATAAAGGAAACGGATAAGTTTTCCACCCTCGCAGACATTTACCTTAAAGAAGTTGTTTCGAGGCACGGGGTGCCCACCTCCATCATTTCGGATCGGGATGCACGATTCACGTCAGAACTATGGCAAGCGATGCACAAATCCTTCGGCTCACGATTAGACATGAGCACAGCATATCACCCTCAGACGGATGGGCAGTCTGAGCGCACGATTCAAACTCTAGAAGACATGCTTCGAGCGTGTGTTATCGATTTCGGCAACGGCTGGGAAAAGCACCTCCCTTTAGTGGAGTTTTCATACAATAACAGCTACCACACCAGCATTCAAGCCGCTCCATTCGAGGCATTGTACGGACGTAAATGCCGGTCACCTCTCTGTTGGGCAGAGGTGGGGGATAGTCAGATTACGGGTCCAGAGATTGTAGTGGACGCCACAGAAAAGATTGCACAGATACGGCAACGCATGGCGGCAGCACGCGACCGTCAGAAAGCTTACGCGGATAAGCGTAAGAGGCCATTGGAATTTCAGGTCGGGGACCGGGTTTTACTTAAAGTCTCACCCTGGAAGGGTGTGGTTCGATTTGGTAAACGAGGCAAACTCAATCCACGGTATGTTGGACCGTTCGAAATCACTGAAAGAATAGGCCCAGTAGCCTACAGACTGAATCTACCAGCTGAACTCAGTGCAGTTCACAATGTGTTTCACGTGTCGAATCTGAAGAAGTGCCTGTCAGATGAGACCCTCATAGTTCCTTTTAAGGAACTCACTATCGACGAGCGGTTGCAGTTCGTCGAGGAACCAGTTGAAATCACGGACCGGGATGTTAAGGTCCTCAAACACAAGAGAATCCCTCTTGTTCGAGTTCGTTGGAACTCCCAGCGTGGCCCAGAGTATACCTGGGAACGCGAAGATCAAATGAAAGAAAAGTACCCTTAATTATTCGAAACCAATGCAACCACTACTGAGGCTGAAGCTACTACTACTGAATTTCGGGACGAAATTCCAAATCAACGGGGGGATGATGTGACACCCCAGGAAAACCAGTGAACGATGTAACTTACCTAGCTTCCTCAGTGAGTGCGTACCAAATTTCGGGACGAAATTTCTTTTAAGTTGGGTGTGACAACTCGAATTTCTAAGATTGATTTCATACGTATTACACGAGCATGTGTTTGACTAATTACTTAATTGCACATTTGATTGATATGAAAGTATATATATACATGTTTGATTGCTTGATTGTGCATAATTGTTTGATTGTGTATAATGGGTTCCATATTGTGAAACTTGTACTGTATGTTAGCTAGTTAGTGTGAATCATGGCCCAACCTACGAAGGATGTTCCACAAAACATGATGCATGAATCGAAGGATGTCGGAACATATCTTTCGATTCGAAAGGTCCTCCTTCGGATTGAAGGTCTCGAAACATATCCTTCGCGCTCGAAACATATCCTTCGATATGTTTCGGCCCAGTTACTCTAATGGGCTTGGCCCATTTCTGTGAAAGGTTTAAATACGTATTGCATGCATAATCGGCAGTTTTAGGAAAACCCTAGAACACTTTCACTTGTGACGGCAACCACAACTTACGGAGACCTTGCTGATCAATTCTTTGTCTTCTACCCCGGTTAGTATCCATATCGGTTTGGTGATTATGTGTTTGATTTATCATATATGTATGTGCTTAACCGGTCGAATCGTTGTATGATGATAACCCGATTTAATCGGTTGTGTGTGATTCATTATTTACCAATTGTCTCGCAATATGTGGTTGGTATAGACATCGGATATATTGTTAATATGTTAATCGTTTCTGTTTTCATGATGTTCAATGATGATGTCTTGTGGATTGGCTATGATAACCGGATATGTATGTTGATATAGCAATATGCTGTTTGTATGTTAACCGGATATGTATGATAATCGGATATATGTTAATCGAATTGGGCATATTGTAATCGGACACGTTTATGTAATCGGCATCTATGTGTAAGTTGGATAGTTTAAATAATCTTGTTATTCAGATTAGGGTTCTTGATAAACATGGGAATTATGCTTGTTTGATCTGGTTGATGTTAACTGATTTGTGATATTGGTGTTAATTGATAATCACAGCAAAACTTGGAAACTTGTAACGTAACTGATATCCATCGAAAGATATCAGTTACTCGAAACATGGTAGTAACCGAAAGATACCGAAAGATACTAGATGTTCGAAACATAGTGTTGACCGAAGGATAACAATGACCGAATGATAACATTAAGTTCGAAACATAACATTCTGTTCGAAAGATAGCTATGATACCTGTTAGTCGAAAGATCTCTAATGTGTCGAAAGATGACCATGAAATGAATGATAGCTGATGTTCTACTGTGAAATAATACGTGTTGTGTCGATATGCAAACTGACTGTTATGTGAACATTAAATTTGCATGCGTATCGTTGTGAACATGAACTGATTTGTTATACGTGCATACGATAGGACGTGAATGAATTACTTGTGAGTGCATAACCTAGCATACCGAGCAAACCAAGGTGAGTTCACACAGCCAAGGCATGGGTTCCCAGGGTGGGAATGGGTTGGATGATTACTTGTGCATACTTTGATACTGTAACGAACGATTAAACTGTTGATGCTTACGAACTACTCAACTGCCTTCGCACCCACCCTGGTCGGTAAAGACTATGGTCGCGAACGAACTGATCAATTGCCTTCGCACACACCCTGGTCGGTAAAGACTACGGTCGCGAACTAACGAACATAATCTTCGCACACATGCCTGTGAGGCCGCGATGGAACTGATACGATACGAAACTTAATTGAACAAACGCACAATTACCCAAACTAAACAATAAACTGTGAACTCGCTCAACTAGTTTGTTGACTATCTGCTGCATGCCTTGCAGGACCTTAGGTACTTATGGAGCTTGCACAAGGAAGGAGCAGGTCGTTGTGGGAATTGGATAGCGAACGTTAATTGAACTCATAACTACATTTGAGAATTTTATTACTATGCTTCCGCTATTTAAACAATGTTTGGTTTTGAAACATCAGTCATATCTTTATGAATTGTATTAACTACTTTTGATTATTAAATACTATGTTTGATATGATTGATGGCTTGATCCTGGTCAGTCACGCTCCCAAGCGGTGGTACTCCGCAGGTGGATTTTGGGGGTGTGACAGATTGGTATCAGAGCCATTGGTTATAGAGAACTTGGTTTTAATAAGGGGAAAACGTTTTTATTAAAACCAGACTATAACCAGAACAGTGCTCTCAACAATCCACAACGACGCTTCGCTCCACGTGCAAGACTCAACTCCCTAGGTAATAAGGTTTATGTTTATTGCCTACATGCTAGAATTTGCATAGAACTTTGCTCGTAGTATGCTTACATTACCTTGCTCACAACTTGACATTGCATGAGAATACTTATGTGCTTACACTCTTCTGTCATCGCACTATTCGCGAACCTTTCTCACTTATGTTGCCTTTGATGTGAAGATCAATGGCCGCACGAATTACCATGACTCAAGCCCAGCTAGAGGCTCTCGTTGCTGCGGCAGTTGCAGCCGCCCAAGCAGGTAGTATACCCTGCAGTATAGACACTAGGATCTTTAGATCCTACATTAATTCTCGTACTTAACTTTGCCCTATTCGTACACAATAGGTCAACCCGCTCAGCAACAACCTGCGTGTACCTTCAAGACTTTCATGGACTGTCGTCCTAGCTCGTTCAGTGGCACGGAGGGAGCAGTTGGACTCCTCCACTGGTTTGAAAAGCTCGAGTCAGTTTTCGAGATGTGTGAATGCCCTGAGGCTCGCAGGGTGAAGTTCGCCACTGGCACACTTGAAGGGATTGCGCTCACTTGGTGGAACGCACAAGTGCAGATTTTAGGGTTGGCAGCTGCTAATGCCACACCCTGGAATGAATTCAAAGAACTGATCAAGAGGGAATACTGCACTAGAGAAGACATTCACAAGATCGGTTGGCGGTTTGGGAAGTGGGCAGCGAAACGAACCGGAGACTCATGTGTTGTCCTCTTTGTAAACATGGTACGGATTCTAGAGATCATTTATTTTTCGTGTGTGGTTTTGCTTCTCAAGTCTGGTCGAACATAAGGATGTTGGTGGATTTGGAAAACGTTAATGATTCTTGGACTTCGATTGCGGTTTGGATGGAACGCTATTCGGATTCCAAAAGGTTCAAACACATCGTGTGTAAGCTAGCAATATCGGCCTCATCTTATTACATATGGCAAGAGCGGAATAATCGGTTGTTTACGTCAAAGGAGTGCACGGCGGAACAGGTAACCGAGAAGATTAAAAACATTGTCCGGCTCAGGCTAATGGGTTTCGTTTACAAAGGAGATTTGGATTACCAAAGGACGCTCACAAAGTGGCAGAACCTGTGTAGGGCATCGGATGAAGACCCGGGCTAAGGACCAAGATTTTGTGTTGTCCGTTTGGTAGTAATTGTTTGTTTTATTGGTAGTGTTTTGGGCTGTGTGTCGTCTTTTGGTTGTACGTTGATGTTGGTCTTGTTTTCTTGTTGCCTAGTCTTGGTATGCCGGGGCTAGTTGCGTGTGCTATGTCAGGCACATGCTTTGTTCTTATTGGTTATTTATAAAATTTTCCGGGGTAACCCTTTACCCAAAAAAAGACATTCACAAGTTGGAGGATGAGTTGTATAACTTGAAAATGGTTGGTTCGGAAATCGAAGCTTACACCAAGAGATCGAATGAGTTGGCTGTGTTATGTCCAACTATGGTGGACCCTCCTTACAAGCGTATCGAGTTGTATCTCAAAGGTTTGGTGCCAGAAATACAGAGCCACGTTACCTCGGCTAACCTCAACAATATCCAGGAAATACAGCGTCTCGCTCACCGCATCACCGATCAGGCAGTGGATCAGAATAAACTGCCGAAGCGTGTCGGCGCTACTGCTACAGCTGTTACTTCAGTCACTCCCACTGCTGCTACTTCTGCCACACCCAGCGAGAATAAAAGAAAGTGGGACGGGGATTCCAGCAGGGGATCAGCGTCTATTCAGTCCCAAACTCAGCAACGTCGCACCAACGATTACCAGAGTCCGAGTCAGCAGTCATCGGGCAGTCAGGGACATAGTGGTTATAAGGGAAATCACCCGTGGTGTAACAGGTGCCACAAACACCACAGTGGAAGATGTCGCAGGAGTCAATGTCAAAGATGCCACAAGATGGGCCATGAGGCCAAAGATTGTAGAAGCGCGCGACCCGTGAATCAGAACCAGCAACTTCCACCGCCAGCTCCACAGAATCAGCAGCAACAGCCACAGCGTGGAAACCGGGGGTGTTTCCAGTGTGGGGCTGAAGGTCACTACAAACGCGATTGTCCCCAGTTGAACCAGAACCGCAACAACAACCATCAGGGCAACGGGAACCATAACAACAATAATGGGGGCAACAACAACAACAACAACAACAACAACAACGGCAATGAAGCTCGTGGTAGAGCATTTGTGTTGGGTCGAGGAGATGCAGTGAATGATCCTAACGTGGTTATGGGTAAGTTCCTTCTCGACGATATTTACGTTACTGTCTTATTTGATTCGGGTGCTGATACGAGTTATATGTCCATGAAAATGAGTAACTTATTAAAACGTACACCAACACCTCTAGACACTAAACACGTCGTAGAACTAGCCAATGGTAAAAGTGTAGAAGCCGCTCATGTAGTCAAGGGTTGTAGCATTGTTCTAGCGGGTCAGACTTTCACGATTGATCTTATACCCATAGTCTTGGGTAGCTTCGACGTCGTCATCGGCATGGATTGGTTATCTCAACATCACGCAGAGATCTTATGCAAGGAAAAAGTTATTCGTATTCCTCGCTCCAGTCAAGAACCTCTCGAAGTACAAGGTGACAAGAGTGGTGCTGTGGTTGGCATCATCTCTTACTTGAAGGCGCAGAAATGTTTACGAAAGGGACATACTGCCATTCTGGCACTTGTCACTGACGCATCAGCAAAGGAAAAGAAGCTGGAGGATATACCAGTTGCGCGTGATTTTCCTCAAGTGTTTCCTGAAGATTTACCTGGTTTACCTCCTCATCGTCAAGTCGAGTTTCAGATTGAGTTAGCTCCTGGAGCAGCACCAATAGCCCGCGCACCGTATCGTTTAGCTCCAACCGAACTGGAAGAACTGTCGAAGCAGCTACAAGAGCTCTTGGAAAAGGGCTTTATTCGTCCAAGCTCTTCGCCTTGGGGAGCTCCAGTGTTATTTGTGAAGAAGAAAGACGGTACGTTCAGGATGTGTATCGACTACCGTAAACTCAACAAGGTGACGGTGAAGAACCGTTATCCTCTTCCACGCATAGATGACTTATTCGACCAGTTGCAAGGGTCGTGTTACTATTCCAAGATCGATTTGAGGTCAGGGTATCATCAGCTGAGAGTCCGGGATGAGGACGTCTCCAAAACTGCTTTCAGAACCCGATATGGTCACTACGAGTTTCTGGTCATGCCATTCGGGCTTACAAACGCACCTGCAGTCTTCATGGATCTTATGAACAGGGTGTGCAAACCGTATCTCGACAAGTTCGTCATCGTTTTCATCGACGACATCCTGATTTACTCCAAGAGTCAGGAAGAGCACGAGCGACACCTACGTCTTATCTTGGAACTTCTTCGAAAAGAGCAATCGTACGCAAAGTTTTCAAAATGCGACTTCTGGCTTCGTGAAGTCCACTTCCTAGGCCACGTGGTAAACAAGGATGGGATTCACGTCGACCCATCCAAGGTAGATTCGATCAGAAATTAGCCTGCACCGCGTACACCGACAGAAATACGCCAATTCTTGGGTTTGGCAGGTTACTACAGACGGTTTATCAAGGATTTCTCGAAGATCGCGTAACCACTTACACTACTGACACAGAAGGGTGTCACCTACCGTTGGGGCAACACGCAGGAAACTGCTTTTCAGTATCTAAAGGATAGGCTTTGCAGCGCACCTATTCTCTCTTTGCCAGAAGGCACAGATGACTTCGTAGTATATTGTGACGCATCAATACAGGGTCTGGGTTGCGTATTGATGCAGCGGGATAAAGTGATAGCCTACGCTTCTCGGCAACTCAAGGTTCATGAACGGAACTACACGACGCACGATTTAGAGCTGGGAGCTGTTGTTTTCGCGCCTAAGATATGGCGACACTACCTGTACGGTACCAGGTGCACGATTTACACCGATCACAGGAGTCTCGAGCATATTCTTAAGCAAAAGGATTTGAATATGCGTCAACGGAGATGGGTTGAACTTCTAAACGACTAAGAATGCGCCATCAAGTATCATCCAGGCAAGGCCAATGTTGTGGCTGATGCCCTCAGTCGGAAAGACACTCTATCTAAGCGCGTGCGAGCGCTACAGCTTACTATTCAGTCCAGCCTTCCTGCACAGATACGAGCTGCTCAGATAGAAGCACTAAAACCCGAAAACGTCAAGGCCGAAGCCTTGCGCGGTTCAAGGCAACAAATGGAACAAAAGGAAGACGGCGCCTACTATGTAACGGGGCGTATTTGGGTCCCACTTTATGGCGGCTTACGCGAACTTGTGATGGATGAAGCTCACAAGTCTCGCTATTCGGTACATCCAGGGTCGGATAAAATGTACCACGACATCAGTACTACTTATTGGTGGCCTAGCATGAAGGCCCACATCGCCACCTACGTTGGAAAATGCTTAACTTGTGCGAGAGTCAAGGTTGAATATCAGAAACCAGCTGGTCTACTTCAGCAGCCCAAGATACCGCAGTGGAAATGGGAAGAAATTTCCATGGATTTCGTTACGGGCTTACCTAGATCCCAGCGTGGGAATGACACTATTTGGGTAATCGTTGATCGACTCACAAAGTCTGCTCACTTCTTGGCTATCAAAGAAACGGATAAGTTTTCTACTTTAGCAGACATTTACTTGAAGGAAGTTGTTTCGAGGCACGGAGTGCCCACCTCTATTATTTCGGATCGCGATGCACGATTCACGTCAGAACTTTGGCAAGCGATGCACAAATCTTTCGGCTCACGATTAGACATGAGCACAGCATATCATCCTCAGACGGATGGGCAGTCTGAGCGAACTATTCAAACTCTAGAAGACATGCTTCGAGCGTGTGTCATCGATTTCGGCAACGGCTGGGAAAAGCACCTCCCTTTGGTGGAGTTCTCGTATAATAACAGTTACCATACCAGCATTCAAGCCGCTCCATTCGAGGCATTGTACGGACGTAAATGCCGGTCACCTCTCTGTTGGGCAGAGGTGGGGGATAGTCAGATTACGGGTCCAGATATTGTTGTGGACGCCACAGAAAAGATAGCACAGATACGTCAACGCATGGCGGCAGCACGCGACCGTCAGAAAGCCTACGCGGATAAGCGTAGAAAACCATTGGAATTTGAGGTCGGGGACCGGGTTTTATTGAAAGTTTCACCCTGGAAGGGTGTGGTACGTTTTGGCAAACGGGGCAAACTAAATCCGCGGTACGTCGGACCATTCGAAATTACAGAAAAGGTTGGCAAGGTAGCCTACAAGTTGAACCTACCAGCTGAACTCGGTGCAGTTCACAATGTATTTCACGTGTCGAATCTGAAGAAATGCCTATCAGATGAGACCCTCATAGTTTCTTTTAAGGAACTCACTATCGACGAGCGGTTGCAGTTCGTCGAGGAGCCAGTTCAAATCACGGACCGGGATGTTAAGGTCCTCAAACACAAGAGAATCCCTCTTGTTCGAGTTCGTTGGAACTCCCAGCGTGGCCCGGAGTATACATGGGAACGCGAAGACCAGATGAAAGAAAAGTACCCCCAGCTATTCGAAACCAATGCATCCACTTCTGAGGCTGAAGCTACTACTACTGAATTTCGGGACGAAATTCCAAATCAACGGGGGGATGATGTGACACCCCAGGAAAACCGGTGAACTATGTAACTTGCCTAGCTACCTCAGTAAGTGCGTACCAAATTTCGGGACGAAATTTCTTTCAAGTTGGGGATAATGTGACAACTCGAATTTCTAAGATTGATTTCATACGTATTACACGAGCATGTGTTTGACTAATTACTTAATTGCACATTTGATTGATATGAAAGTATATATATACATGTTTGATTGCTTGATTGTGCATAATTGTTTGATTGTGTATAATGGGTTCCATATTGTGAAACTTGTACTGTATGTTAGCTAGTTAGTGTGAATCATGGCCCAACCTACGAAGGATGTTCCACAAAACATGATGCATGAATCGAAGGATGTCGGAACATATCTTTCGATTCGAAAGGTCCTCCTTCGGATTGAAGGTCTCGAAACATATCCTTCGCGCTCGAAACATATCCTTCGATATGTTTCGGCCCAGTTACTCTAATGGGCTTGGCCCATTTCTGTGAAAGGTTTAAATACGTATTGCATGCATAATCGGCAGTTTTAGGAAAACCCTAGAACACTTTCACTTGTGACGGCAACCACAACTTACGGAGACCTTGCTGATCAATTCTTTGTCTTCTACCCCGGTTAGTATCCATATCGGTTTGGTGATTATGTGTTTGATTTATCATATATGTATGTGCTTAACCGGTCGAATCGTTGTATGATGATAACCCGATTTAATCGGTTGTGTGTGATTCATTATTTACCAATTGTCTCGCAATATGTGGTTGGTATAGACATCGGATATATTGTTAATATGTTAATCGTTTCTGTTTTCATGATGTTCAATGATGATGTCTTGTGGATTGGCTATGATAACCGGATATGTATGTTGATATAGCAATATGCTGTTTGTATGTTAACCGGATATGTATGATAATCGGATATATGTTAATCGAATTGGGCATATTGTAATCGGACACGTTTATGTAATCGGCATCTATGTGTAAGTTGGATAGTTTAAATAATCTTGTTATTCAGATTAGGGTTCTTGATAAACATGGGAATTATGCTTGTTTGATCTGGTTGATGTTAACTGATTTGTGATATTGGTGTTAATTGATAATCACAGCAAAACTTGGAAACTTGTAACGTAACTGATATCCATCGAAAGATATCAGTTACTCGAAACATGGTAGTAACCGAAAGATACCGAAAGATACTAGATGTTCGAAACATAGTGTTGACCGAAGGATAACAATGACCGAATGATAACATTAAGTTCGAAACATAACATTCTGTTCGAAAGATAGCTATGATACCTGTTAGTCGAAAGATCTCTAATGTGTCGAAAGATGACCATGAAATGAATGATAGCTGATGTTCTACTGTGAAATAATACGTGTTGTGTCGATATGCAAACTGACTGTTATGTGAACATTAAATTTGCATGCGTATCGTTGTGAACATGAACTGATTTGTTATACGTGCATACGATAGGACGTGAATGAATTACTTGTGAGTGCATAACCTAGCATACCGAGCAAACCAAGGTGAGTTCACACAGCCAAGGCATGGGTTCCCAGGGTGGGAATGGGTTGGATGATTACTTGTGCATACTTTGATACTGTAACGAACGATTAAACTGTTGATGCTTACGAACTACTCAACTGCCTTCGCACCCACCCTGGTCGGTAAAGACTATGGTCGCGAACGAACTGATCAATTGCCTTCGCACACACCCTGGTCGGTAAAGACTACGGTCGCGAACTAACGAACATAATCTTCGCACACATGCCTGTGAGGCCGCGATGGAACTGATACGATACGAAACTTAATTGAACAAACGCACAATTACCCAAACTAAACAATAAACTGTGAACTCGCTCAACTAGTTTGTTGACTATCTGCTGCATGCCTTGCAGGACCTTAGGTACTTATGGAGCTTGCACAAGGAAGGAGCAGGTCGTTGTGGGAATTGGATAGCGAACGTTAATTGAACTCATAACTACATTTGAGAATTTTATTACTATGCTTCCGCTATTTAAACAATGTTTGGTTTTGAAACATCAGTCATATCTTTATGAATTGTATTAACTACTTTTGATTATTAAATACTATGTTTGATATGATTGATGGCTTGATCCTGGTCAGTCACGCTCCCAAGCGGTGGTACTCCGCAGGTGGATTTTGGGGGTGTGACATTGGGGATAATGTGACAACTCGAAATTTCAAGATTTCTATTTCGCATTTATTGCACGTTCTTGTATTATATAGTTGATTGGTTTCACAATTAGTTGTTATGGAACTGTATATGTTTTGATGCAATGAAGTGTGTTGTGTGATTTTTGCATTGTTACGTGTCAATTGTGATAAACTTGTCAAATATGTAAACTTGGTGGTGGAACTATGAAAGGGTTAGGAGGTGGGGTGCATGTGTAAAATATAATACTTAGGGAGGTGGAAAGTAATTAGTGAAATCCTAGATACTTTACCCTAATCTCATTTCACTAATCATTTGCACTCAAAACCAAAACACGTACTTGTGACTCTCTAAGCCCCTAGCAATCATCATCACCACCATCATTAACAAGGCATTCGATTCTTCTATTTCTCTAAAGCATTCAAGGTAATCGTTAATCATTGGTTTTTGTTAATTGTTGATTGATTCATTCATGCTAAACCCTAGTTCTCATTTGATATCCTCTGCTTATTGATTGAGCCTGATTTGTTGAGAAAGGAACAAGATTGTTATGAAATCAAGTGCATGATGAGTTAGATATATGATATGATTAAACTGTTGATGATTGATTTGGTTTCTGCACTATGAGAATGTAAGAAATTAGGGTTTTGAAACCAAGAACGTAACTGCTGAATATACGAAGCGTAACTGATATGATCACATTGAACGTATGATTGATGTATTGTCTGAGTTTGTAACGTGTAGAATAGTCTGAGTTTCTTGAAGTTAGCATGTCTGAGTTTACTAAATGAAAACATGGCCCGAATTATGTAAACTCATGTGTCCGAGCTTATTAAATAGAAACATGTCTGAGTTTATTTGAGAACATGGTCCGAGTATAATGTATTGATTTGGTCCGAGTATAATGTGCTTGATGATTGTCCGAATATAATACTTTATAATTGGACCGAGTTAAATGATTTGCCTTGGACCGAGTTTATTATAATGTCATTGGGTCCGAGTTTAATGAAATGTCATTGGGTCCGAGTTTAATGAAATGTCATTGGGTCCGAGTTTAATGAAATGTCATTTGGTCCGAGCTTAATGAAGGTATCATATCCGAGTTTAGTGATTCTTATATGTCCGAGTTTATTTATGTGGGCCGAGTTTATCATATGGTCCGAATATAACACTCTAATTGGACCGAGTTTATTTATGTGGGCCGAGTTTATCGTATGGCCCGAGTATAATACTTTAATTGGACCGAGTTTATTATGATATGTGTTGGGCCGAGTTTATTTGATGAAAATCAAATGGTCCGAGTATATTAAGTTAATGTGACCGAGTTTGTGTGCTTCAGGTATGTCCGAGGTTGTATGATGATTACATGTGCTATCTGAGTTTGAACAGGGGAGACCCCCCCCCCCATACTGTCTGAGTTTTAGAAGGGCAAGGCCCTGTCTGATATTATGTGATAATCAAATTGAAACAATGAACTGTGTGATACAATAACAACATGTTCTGTTCTGCATGATGTGATATCTATGTTGCTGTAATTGTGGTATATTACTGTGCTTATGTGCAAACCATGTTAGTTGAGTCAGTAATCGATTATCATACACAGTTGATTGAACGCCAAGACTTGTGAACCCTAATTGATAATTGATTTCAAACACTTACATTATATCATGTGCAATATATCCTAGGTCGTGTGTAACGGACTTAGGAAATTGTTAAACCCTAGAGCATAGCATACCGAGCAAACCAAGGTGAGTTCACACTCTTACCAAAGCATGGGATTCCCGGGGTGTTGGGAATGGGATTGAAAGGATAAGGTTGAATAGATACACTACTGACACTATGACTAGACTACCATATTACTATCCTCGGATGTGAAGGATACTTATACTGATCACTATCCTCGGATGTGAAGGATACTTATACTGATCACTATCCTCGGTTGTGAAGGATACTTATACTGATCACTATCCTCGGATGTGCTGGATACTTATACTGATCACTATCCTCGGATGTGAAGGATACTTATACTGATCACTATCCTCGGTTGTGAAGGATACTTATAGATACGAATAGTCTAGTGGTTATACAACGTGGGAAGCCCCCACCAATAGAACGTACTAACGGCCCAGTAGAGCCACCTGTTACAAACGAACTTACTATTACGCATTTACTTTCTGTGAACTCGCTCAACTAGTTGTTGACCCTCTGTTACATGCCTTGCAGGACGTTAGGTATATGGAGCTTGCACACGGAGGAGCTGGTCGTTGTGGGGCTTGGATCTTGATCATCTTGTTAAACACTTTTGATATTTGATACTTACTTACTATGGGTTTTACAATAATACGCTTCCGCTAAACGATGTTAACTTTCTTATGGTTTTGGAACACCTTTCGTATGGAATTGATTTGGATTATATTGCAATTACTTTCACTTTATACAATGTTCTATATGATTGGTGGCTTGATCCTGGTCAGTCACGCTCCCAAGCGGTGATACTCCGCAGGTGGATTTTGGGGGTGTGACACTGATTATATTGAATATTAGTATAACCAAACAAATCTTACCATTCACATGTGAATATCTCGAGCCACCAAACTTTTGCAAAAAAGAAAAGAAGCTTTTCAGATTATCAATACATGAATCGATAAAGCAAAGACAGTTTATTAAATGTTTTTGATGTATGCAGTTCAATGAACCCAAGACACACTCGACTTTTAATTGGACCTCACAAAAGACTCCTTTGACCAACTATCTTTCCTTTATTAAATTGCCATTAATTTTGTTTGAATCAAGATGCCTTTTGCACCGTCAAAGCGAAAATATGATTGGACCTTTCAATTCGCTAAGGCTATAGGGTATGGTCATGACCACCATGACCCTCTATGTTAGTGCCATGTAACCCATCTTTAATCCATCATCCAAAACCACTATCCTAAGGGTGTGGTCATAACCCAAACCACTAGCCCCTTATTTATTTTAATTTATATTTGTCTAAAGAAAAAGGAAATAATTTGTTAAAATATGGAAAGGAGGACCATGGTTGCCATGGTTTAATCCATGCAAACCATGGTGGATCAATTAAGGGGGTGGTGTAGCCTTCCATTCATGTTCCTAGATGACAAATCATGTCCCAACCATGAACCGCACACCCTATAGCCTAACAATTCGACAACTCAAAACTTTCAATGAATTTTAATAAGGCCGGTTAGGATGACCGGCCAAACACTTAAGTTACTTAGTAACCATTCGGGTCATGTTCTTGTGTGAATAACAAATTTGTTGCAAACTGATTAAGTGAATTAAGCATTTAGGGAGTTACCTTGCAATGTGAGTATGTGTGATGCGGAATGCTTGTTGTATCTTGTGTGATAATATGGGCCATATTCGTTTATAACTTGTGGAACATGTATGCAAAGGATGTGTATCTGTGTAAACAAAACTGACTGTTATCGGTAACCCTTTTAGGGCGTGTTTTGTTCGACTAATAAACAAGATATTTAATCTTACCGAGCAAACCGAAGGTGAGTTCACTGCTCTTTTTCCAAGCATGCATCCCGGGGAGGGATATCGGGTAACGTTCCAGGGAGGAACGTCAGGTTTTGGGATGTTTGTTATTATTCTCAGTTTCTATCATATAAGACCCCTTACATCTACCGACAGTTGCCGGGAAGGCAACGTGGTTATTAGTTGATAGCGCTATTAGGTTTGGCACCCTCACACCGTACCTGGGAGGACGGGCGTGAACTAATTTCCTTAAAGCATGACCAATGTTTTGATAGAGACATTGGGGTTGGGCAAACACATCTTGTAGCCACTGCGGTAATGGAGTTAATAACAACATCAAATCAAATTATTGAACTGTTGAACTGTTTTATACACATATCTGGTAACGAAACGCGTTAACAAAACTTTGAACTCACCAGCGTCGTCTGACACACTTGTCTGCATGCTTGTAGGTCGTTAGATTCTTGATGTGGACTTGCTATCTGGGAGTGCTGGAGTGGTCACTGGTCAAGACTCTTGGATACTCACTTCATTGATTACGAACACATGTTTTGAAACAATTGAACTACTGATTATATTATGCTTCCGCTGAATATTTACTTTGGTTTAGACTTATGACTTGAATTTATATTTTGAAATAAATGGATTGTTTTATTTAAATATTATGTGTAGTTCAATGTGATTGGTGGCTAGGATCCTGGTACATCACACGTCCAGCGGTGCTTCCGCATTTGGTATTTTGGGGGTGTGACAGTTTGGTATCAGAGCCACTGGTTATAGTGAATTTGGTTTTAAAACGTTTTTATAAAACCAGACTATAACCGAACAGTCCTGAAAACAAGAATACGACCATGACACTCAGCTCCAGATTGCAAGGTTCGTCTCTCGTTTACTCATTGCACAGTATAACTGGTGAACACTTATATATGATATTGCATGTGATTGCACGTTTAGCACGACAATATGATTTCACGTACTACTTGCATGTGTTAAGTGATTGATAGTGTGGTGTTACCCTAGTGATTCGTGACCCTTGTTTTGTGATATTCTTTGTTTGACACCTGAGTTTGAGGAACCATTTGACATGAGTTAGGAGGAACTGGGATGAGCATGCAAATCACAATATTATTGTGGGTGCACACATAATAGTAATGTGGGGTGCATGTGAGTCCGAGTAAGGCTTAACAATTGGAAAAGGGGTTCCGTTCTGTTATTTGATTGATGTGAAACGCAACAGTCTATAGGAGTCGTAGCAGTGATTGTCTTCTACTTGAACGTGATCTTTTCACTCCTCTCTGAATCCTTACGAATCTCGATGCTGTCGAGTATTACCTGAACACACATCTGAACGTCTAGCGAAACATGTAGAATGTTAGGTTCTTGCACGAACGTCCTTGAGATGGTCTATACCTTTCTCGCTTCTCTTTGTTTGCTGGAACTCTATGTATTGACGTCTTAGACTCCGAAGTGTGATCACTTCTGCAACACTCTCGCAGCATACCGCGTATTACTCAATCGACTTGCTAGATCGATGGACAAAAGGGTGAGCATAGTATTTTACCGACCTCAGTAATTAGACGACCCTGATTACCGACAACAAACGCCAGCGAATTAACTTCAAATGGATCCTTAACCCTAGCCAGCTACTTATGGGAATCAACTCCTACGAATCAATCGGGACATAAACGATGACAATGGACTATAGGGTGGGATGTGTAACTTCCCACGCAGTGAGTAGTGCCTTAGTACGTGGCACGGAATGTGAAAGGATGGACCCTAATGGTGAAAAGTCGCATGACTCTGTTTCGAGTAACGACATTAGAAGCAACAGTCACGGCGACATCAAAGTACTCGTAATCGTAGCCTTCATATGGGAATGAAGGTGCCTATGGCATGGATGGGCCGTTGTTAAACCAAGATGACAATAACCAGGGGACGACGACAGTACTGGAAATTCTCGTAACGATAACAACAACACTGGCGGTGGAGGAGGGGGAAAGTGAGTGTAAAACAAACGACGTAACTGGAGCCAGTCCTCCTCCATGGCTCTCTGAGTATGAATGAAAGAAGCAACCTGCTGCTCTAGGGCAAAGAGGCGTGCATCATAATCTGGGGGTACAGGTCGATAAGGCTGCAAAGGAGAGTGTGTCTGACCGTGACACGGACATGGTGGCAGCTGAGCTCTCTCAAGCTCCTGAATGCGCTGCGTGTGTGACTCATGCTGAAAAACGAAAGACATCAACACGTCCTCAATAGTGTGCCCCACATGGAAGGGATGGTAGGGGTCAGTCGGTGGCATGGCAGGCGGTGATGACCAGAGAAACGGCCCACTGGTGGGATCAAAAGGAGCCATACGAAATGGAGAAACAGGGGGTATAACAGGTGGAAACTGTGGCATGAAGGGAACAGACGTTAGCACATGCCCAAAGGGATGGGCCGAAGAACCCTCTCCAGGTCGCGCTGGAAGTGTAAACTGAGGAACTGAAAAAGAGAAATCAACATGTCGTGCATCAGTGATGGGAGGGGGAATAGGTGGAACATCCTCATCAGCATGAATCCACCCGTGCTGTGCGTGCTCATCTGGTGGATCCATGTGTGCCGCGAACAGTGCATGCTCGGGCTCTAGTGGAATGGGATCAGGTGGGGGAGCAACAAAAGGGTGAACGGGTGCAAAGTGATCAACAGGATGGTCAACAGGTATATCAACAACAGGTGGGGGATCAACAGGATCAGCAGCAATGACATGATCGCCCTCCAACAACGGAACATCCACGGGGTGATCATCAACCGGTGGGTCAGCAAACACAGGCTCAATAAGAGATGCGTCAGCATGAACTGGGTCATGCTCAAACGCAGGGTCTAAAGCAACTGCCTGCTCATGAGCCATGGCAGGCTCGGGATCATCAAAAGCCATCTCAAAGTCAAACTCGGGGTCGATGGGATCCACTGGGTCAGCTGGGTCTACTGGATCCTCCATAGGCTGATCCATAGGTATAAACTCTATATCCTGACCCGGGTCGAATCCCGGGGGAAAGATAGGATCGGAATCCTCCACATCATCATGGTCAAACGCAAAACTAGGAATAGGAGCAACAGAGGATGCCTGGTCAGGATCTGAACCATGCGAAAAGTGCTGTGCGCTCAGAGTGTGGGAAGGTGCGGATGCCACAGACTCAAAGGAGTCTGGGACCGGAGAGTGCGCGGGTGAGTCCTCGGCGGGAGCATCAGCGATCATCAGAAGATCGCCAGCAGGAAGAAGGGCCGCGTCCTGGATCTCATCCTCGATGGGCTCATCGTCATACAGATCAATATCGCCGTCAGCCTCGGCGTCAAGAAGTAAATCATACGCAGGATAAACAGCTAGGGGTATGGGAGCAGGAATCTCCACTAACGGTTGGTACTCAACAAGAGGGCCATCGGCGAGCTCATCAGCCCCGTCAGGTAGCGCGAAGGGCTGGAAGTCGTCCTCATCAGTGCTAGAAACGTCCGACGTGTGCACCTCGTGCTCTGAAGAGGCTAGGTCATCTGATACTACAGGTATAGGTCCGGTGGTGTCCGAATTGCCGGTGCAGGGCGAGGCCATATGTCTGTAACATAAGCACAAATATGCACAAACAGTCAATCATACAACCAGGTAATCACATAAGTCACCAAGTAAGAAATCACATAATTCTCCTAGTCCCACTAGCCTCCCAGTCTCTAAGACTGCTCTATCATCTACCTCGACCTCCTAGGTCGAGCCTCGGCCTCCATGACCGAGCCTCAGCCTCCATGACCGAGCCTATTCTCCCTAGTCCAACTAGCTATCTACCTCGATCTCTTAGATCGAGCCTCGACCTCCAAGACCGAGCCTCAGCCTCCAAGACTGAGCCTACTCATCCTAGTCCCACTAGCCTTCTACCTCGATCTCTAATATCGAGCCTCGGCCCCCAAGACCGAGCCTCAGCCTCCAAGACTGAGCCTAAAAATAATAAATAAACATCTACCTCGATCTCTAAGATCGAGCCTCGGCCTCCAAGACCGAGCCTCAGCCTCCAAGACTGAGCCTAAAAATAAAATGTGCTCAACATTTGTTTGTAAAAACGTTTTGGATCTGGACTTAAGTGGTATGCAGTAAAATGGTTTTCGTGAGAGCCCTAGTGATCATAGTCTAGACTCGAGAAGGAATCCTAGTTCGCTATGATCAGAGCTCTGATACCAAGCTGTCACACCCTGGCTTTGCGGAAGCGTGGTTAATTTGGTGTGACTTCTTAATACCATAGCTTAATCATAACAAAGCTATATGAATAAAAATCATGCAAGATCATCCATTCAATTAAGTTTTAAAATCCAAAAGCAACAACATTGTTTTAACGGGAAAACACCCTAACAACCTAAACATTGTTCAACAAACATAAACATCAACACAACACAAACACAGTTTAAGGACTGTGACTTGTCCAGGAAAGAGTCACATTCCCTAAACCCCGGATGACCTCGTACTAGTGCAGCGGGAAAACGTGCCATACCGTGCCAGATCCTTTAATTCCCTGAAATACATGTAAGTTGAAAAATCAACAATAATGTTGAGCGAGTTCATGTGTAAGTGAGTAAATAAACCTTTGTTCGTATAAAAATCCTGGTATGTAGCAAATAAGGAAAAAGAGATCACCAATGGTTTGCAAGGCCATTGATATGTGTGAAATGCAAGTAGGAAGGCTCAAACCTAGCAGATTTATGCGTCGGGTACAAAGTCATCCCGAGGTCCGTTATGCTGGGCCTGGGACTGGGCTCGCTACACCCAAATAGATCTATCGCTCCTGCCCCTCGGTCCTACCCTGAGGATTAATGACCTCAAGTTTCCGCCTACCCATTCACATGATCTAAGTAACAAACCTCCTTACGCTAACCATACCATGTATAAAGTATTCATAATCATTGTAACATGTATTTCACCCCGCAGTTTAGAAAACTGAAAACAGTTAAGAGAAAAGGGGGAAATGAACTCACAGTCGGTGCGTCTCTACCAAGTATACTCCAAGTCAAGCAACTGTGCAACGACCTACAAGTTCTAACTCTATTAGACGGACGGCCGTGCCTTAGCTTTATGGTTTAAGTTTTTGGGAAATAGTTAGACAACTATTTCATGTTTACATTTGGTAAATACTTGGTAGTGATTCTCCTTCCCAAGGATGGGGGATTTAATACATGTGTGTTCGTAATAAATTATTAAGTCTCACTTAATATATATTTATTTCTAACTCCAAAATATAAATATTTTTCTCAAAAATATTATATTTTTACTTTACAAAATTTTCCCGAAATAATACTTTGTCAAATATACACGTTCATAAATATTTCCGTAAATTGCGTAAGTTACGTTTTAATGATCGAGTGGTAATAGTAATTACCGGTGTAACTTATATATTTATCGTGAAAGCGTTCGTATTATTTTGGATCCGTTAACGTTTGATAATATTATTTTTACCCTAAAAATAATATTATATACTTCACCAAAAATGACAAATAATGTTGTGAAAAATATATTTACTAAATATATATTTATCACGTTTAATTTTGTGAAAATCCCACCTCCGATATTTTGTAAATAAAGTCGTGGCGAAACTTATATATTTTGAAAACATGTCAAAAAGTATTTCTAACACTTATGATGAAAATAATTCTAAGTGTTAGGTTTTTGGAAAAATTTCGCCAGAGTTTCCTCTGTAACTGGAGGTGGCCACGCTTTCAAGCGTATCATTTTCTTTTACAAATCAATTCGACAACTTCTTTATTTGATCAAAACAATTTTTAACACAACAAACTAGTTAACAATTACGTAAATCGCATAAACTTCATGAACTTCTAAAATTATAGTGTAAATCTCATCATTTTTAGCGGATCCTTATATATATTAGTCCGATCCCGTAAAAACCTCGTTTTTAGAGAAAATCCGTCTTTACAACTTCTCGTCATCTTTTGCAAAAAGTGTTATTTTGTCGAAACTTTTGTGCTACACAAGTGCTTACACACTATGTGTTTCTAAAAATCATATTTGTAAGTGTAAGATCCGTTTTTAGAAAACATGATTTCTGTGATACGTGGTTCTTTGAAAATACCACCTGCAGATACGTAGATCTGCTAGTTTTAAATACTATTTCACAAGTAAAACACTTTTACACAAGTTCATGATTTGTGTGTGGTAGAGTTTCACCTTTTAACCCTTGTTTTATTCAAAACATCCTTATGTCATGATTCGTGATCACGACCAACCCGGGTTAAATGATGATCCGAGCTACCACAACATATATCGGGTTCAAATAACCTCCCAAAATAAATACTACAACATTTACACATTACATGATCTTTTATCCATCTTTTACATGCTTTTTTGTAGACTTTAAAGCTTCAAATTGCAAGATTTCGAGTTTTAACCGTTACACAACATATTAACCGCTTTAGATTAGTTCAAGAAAGGGATTTAAGCATCATACCACTAGCTCGAGGCTAGGGAAGAATCTAAGCGCAAAATGAGAGGATAAAAGCTAGAGATAAAGGTCCTTCAAGCTCCGAGTGTACCAAGCTTCCTAATACGAGATCCTTGATGCTTGTGTATGCTTGGAAATGGGATGATCAAACTCGAAAATGGATGTAGGGGAGGGGGGGTGTTCGACCGAGAATGGTAGAGAGGGAAAGAGAGAGAGTTTGTGATGTTATGGATGGTGAATGATCTCTTGTGCATCATAAGGTACTTATAGGCAAATTAGAGTTTATAAACCAATGGGTTATGTGTCTTGTTGATATTGGACACAAGTTATTATAATAATGAAAATGGTACATGTTCTAGTTACATGGGGACCGAAATCGGCCATGGGGGGGGGGGTTCTAGTTTGTTTCCAAGTATTAGTTAGCTTAGAGTTAGTTTAGTTAGGTTAGTTAAGTAGTTAACTCGGTTAGTTGTGTGATGTGCTTTAAAGCGGGTGTTAGGGTGTTCAGGGACCCTAACTGGCTCAGAAAAAGACAGATAATGTTTATGGCAATATTTTCATGTCTCGGGTAAAGTCCGGTTGTTCGGTTGGATAGTAATCCGTTAAAGCGCTTAACAAAGCTTTTAAGTGTCGTTAATCCCCTTTCTAGTGACACAACTTATTCCTGACACTTTGGAAAGTGTCTAGTAATATTTTTCTCATGTTTTGGCACTTTATTAGCTAGCTAGAAGCTGATTTGTTCATTAAAGTGCTGTGTTTTGTGCTCAGTGTATGTTTTAGGCACATCCGATCACTGTAACTTATTCCTAGAGACGCAGTTCTACAACCCTTGTATCCCTACACTCACTATGGGTGTAGTAAAATCTTTCTGGCTCATACAGGCCTTAGAGGCAGTGTCTGCCTGATGCTGGCTTATCAGCATGTTCAATAGGTTATCCGTTCATAGTGCTACTGTGCTTTTGTGCATCATGTTTGTCACTAGAGTTCAGTATGTAAATAATGTAGTGACGGTATGTAAAGTATGATGCAGGTATGTACAAGTATCAGAAATCAAGTAGCAGTTCATCAGTAATTTCAAGTAAGCACAGTAATTAAGCAGCAATTAATTATTAATTAAACCGTACGGATACCTGGTTTAGTGAGGGTTGTCACAAGCTAAACGCTTCGTCTCTGTCCTGCTTAACCCTGATGCTTCTTGGAATCGAATCTGTTGTGGAATTGGCTGATGGCAAGTCAATTGGAACCTCATATGCTTGTTGGGATGCAAACTCGACCTTGTGGGACGAGTGTACAACATCAACCTTCCTCCTGCTATCCTTGGTAGATACGATGCAGCAGTTAGTGTGGATTGGTTATCCAGATATCACGCAGATATACCCTGTGAGGGGAAAACCTTGTGTGGAGAACGTTATTTGTTCTAAAGCATCAGAATGGTGTAAAAGTTAGCGCCATTTCAGCTATGAAGGCCAGAAGTGTCTATGGAGGGATTACTCCGCTGTGTTAGCAACCGTTACTGATGTGAGGGCTAACGGAAAAGAGGATCGAGGATCCACCAATTGTTCGTAATTTCTCTCAGTTTACTACCCGAGGAACTTTCGGGCTTACTTCCACAACTGTTAGGCAGAATTTCAGTTTAATCTCACGCCAGGGGCAGCCCTGATTACTCGTACTTCATACCGTCTTGCACCAGGAGGGTTGCAAGCACTATCTAATCAACTACATGAACTATTGGACAGGAGTTTTGTTGGTCCTAGTTTTCCACTTTGGGGAGCCCCGATTATATTCGTGAGGATAAGCTTTTCGTTAGACAAGTGTAATGATTACTGAGAACTCCGCAAGGTGTCAATCGGAAACCATCACCCATTACACCACTGGTGACTCTCTTGACCGGCTGCAAGGGTCAATCGTCTATCCGGAAAACCAACGCGAGATCGGGCAATCATCAGATGGAAGTCCAGGAGGAGGATGTTCCTAGGACGACATATCGAACGCGATGCTGCCATTGCAACCTTGTATTCCATGACCTCTGGGCTAATCGACAAACCAGCAGCTTTATGGATCACGTGAATCAACCGTGTTTATTTGGTGACGTTTTGAATCATTTCCAGGAGAGAGGGACATCATGGGCGGTACTTGTATCTTATTTTAGGGCTCCTGAGGGAGGAACCACTCCGCGCGAAGCCACTGGATTCGAGAGGTACATTTTTGGTCATGTAACCGACGAAGTGGGAATACATGTTGATCTCGCTAAGATTCATTTTGTTAAAAACTGATCGGCATCACATACTCCTTCGGGGATACAACAATTCCTTGGTTTTGCTAGATACCACCGCAGATTCATCGTGGGATTTTCGAAGCTTGCGCAGCGTTAACTTCTTTAGCACAACAGAGAACTGTAAATTCGTGGGAAATAAAACAGGGGATCGACTTTTAAGTTTTAGAACTCAACTCTACAACGTACCATGATGGTCCGAATCAGAGTCCCAGTTACACACCGATGCAACACGAGCAAGTGATGGCTTATGTGGTGGATTAACAAGATGAATTGCACGACTCACAACCTGGGGTGGAAGCCGCGATCTCGAATTTGAGCTGGAGGCATTACTTGGACGGTACCAAATGCACTACTTAGACCGATCACAAGGCCTCCCGTGTACCGTTGTTTCAAAAGAGCTAAAGCATGTAATGACATCGTTGGATGGAACCTTTGAATGATTTCAATTGTGAAACCTAGTCGTGTACGAGCCTCGCGGCACACCATCGACTTTAACCTACCTGGTCAGATTTGCCCTGCTTAAACCGAGGCACTGAAGTAGGAGAATTTTCAAAGTTGGGTCCATGCGATTGTAGGAGGAATGGAGAAGTAATTTTTGGCAGGGTGAATGATATTCGCTACTTCATGGAGCAAATGTGGATCTCATTATACGGCAACGGTAGGGAACTCGTGGTGAGAAAAACCCACCGGCCTCGATATCCTAGTCGTCTGGGTTTGATGAGAGATATTAGGATCTATAAATCTTGCATTGGTGATCGGGCATGGAGGCCCCCTAGCTATGTTTGTGAATGATGTTCGACTTGTGGGAAGGTCAAGGTGGAGTACCAGCAACCGGAAACACCCATAAGGAAATGAGAACAGACTGACATGGATTCTGTCCCTAGTTTACTTACAACTCGAAACGGAAACAATATCACATGGGAAATCGTTGATTGTCTCACATTACCAGCACACCTTATTGCAATAAAGGAAACTGACGAGTCTTCACAATTTGTGAATATTCCTCTGAGAGAGGCGGCTTTTAGGCACGAGGTGCCAACTCTTGTTACCTCTGATTTTGAACTATACCTGATTTATGACAGGCATTACGCAACACCCTTGACTCGCGTCTAGACATGAGCATTATTTATCACCGTCGGACAAATGGTCAGAACAAGTGAACCATCTTGACACACGAAGACATGCCACGAGCATGTGCGTGATTGACTTTAGTAAACATTTGGAAGGACACTTATCTTTGGGTGAGTTCTACTGCAGCCGTTACCGTTTTAGTGTGCATACATCTCTATTTGAGGCATTGCGTGGATGATAATGCCAACCTTCTTATGGACTGAGGTGGGTAACAACCTAATCTCGGGTCCAGGACTTACACTCGAAACTCTTGGGAAGATTATTTAGATTGGAAATCGTGTGGCGACAACGCGTGGTTGCCAGGAAACCTGATAATTTAGGAAACACTGGAAGATCACTGTAAGTGATCGTATCATGTTGAAAGACTCACCCTGGGAGGGTGTGGTACGCTTGGGAGGCGTGGCGAGCTTAACTTACGTCACGTTGGATCATTCAACAGTCTGGGAAGAATCGGTAACGTGACCTACAAACTCGAGTTACCCGACGAATTGGGTAATGTGCATGATATCATTTATGACTCGAATCTAAGGCAGTGTTTATCCGATGAAACACTTGTGATACCTTTATTAGACAAGTTACAATTGTCGAAGAACTCATCGAAATCATGGATCAGAAAGTTAAGGTTCGTAAGCGTAGTTGTATTCAAATCGTGAGATTTTATAGGAACTCAAGTCATGGACTGGAGTTCATATGGGAACGCAAAAGATCTGATGAAGCCCTGGTATCCATAATTGGTAGAACAGTTGTATCAACTTCAGATATCGTTGACGAATTTCGGGACAAAATTCCTTTTCAAGTTGGGGATGATGTGGTACCCGCGGAAAATCCACAGTCACCCTGAGTTATCATCTTACATCTTGTTATTTTGGGCTTACTTATCAAATTTCGGGACGAAATTTCTTTCAACTTGGCGATGATGTGACAACCCAAACTTTCAAGGTTAGCATTACCCGATCTTTTGACTAATTGTTGGTTTTTACACTTTATTACGTATGACGAGGGGTATATTATCCCAAACGTGAATTAATTGTACGAGATTGTTTTGTTGCATAACTGTAAGTGTTCTTGTAAAATAAGTGGAGTTATGAATTGTCGGATTGATCACACACTTTCCATGTCAGATACTACCCTTTCGCACACACTTTGGTTGGGCCGGACTCTCTCATTATTAGGTGTATAGTCCTCGGCCCAGTTTCCTTTCCCCGAGCTCAAGGATGAAACAAACGCGGACCCACCTAACTTGAGCCCAACTCCCTTAGCATGTGCATGATCAGTTGTATATTCATAACTCTCCTACGACTCCTCCGTAATCACTTTGCCAAACCCTAGATCTCCTCCTAAGCACTCTTGGCGTCGGCAATCTCACTTCCTTCGAAGCCCCTCTTCTTGTCGAGCCAGGTATCTTCGGCATGCCTTCGGATTAATCGTTATAGCCTTGAAACGTGCATATGTGACTGTATTTGATGATAAGTTTTCGTAATTATCGGATTCAATATGTGGTGTGCTTGAATGAATTAAAACGCAAGTATGATAGTCATAGGAAATCAGCAAAACTTCGTATTAATAGGCTGTTTCGAATATGTGTTAACTGCATCGGTTGTCTAGAGTTACACTAAGTCATTGAGGTTAATTAATATTCATGATTAATGAAGTATTTGGGCTGCATGAACATTGATAATTGAATAGCATGAGTTGAGTTGATGGTTTGATGATTTCGTTAGCAATTATGTTGAAGGTTTAATTGGATTCTAAGTCATAATGGAACTGCTAGAGAACTAGGGCCTGATTATATTGAATATTAGTATAACCAAACAAATCTTACCATTCACATGTGAATATCTCGAGCCACCAAACTTTTGCAAAAAAGAAAAGAAGCTTTTCAGATTATCAATACATGAATCGATAAAGCAAAGACAGTTTATTAAATGTTTTTGATGTATGCAGTTTAATGAACCCAAGACACACTCGACTTTTAATTGGACCTCACAAAAGACTCCTTTGACCAACTATCTTTCCTTTATTAAATTGCCATTAATTTTGTTTGAATCAAGATGCCTTTTGCACCCTCAAAGCGAAAATATGATTGGACCTTTCAATTCGCTAAGGCTATAGGGTATGGTCATGACCACCATGACCCTCTATGTTAGTGCCATGTAACCCATCTTTAATCCATCATCCAAAACCACCATCCTAAGGGTGTGGTCATAACCCAAACCACTAGCCCCTTATTTATTTTAATTTATATTTGTCTAAAGAAAAAGGAAATGATTTGTTAAAATATGGAAAGGAGGACCATGGTTGCCATGGTTTAATCCATGCAAACCATGGTGGATCAATTAAGGGGGTGGTGTAGCCTTCCATTCATGTTCCTAGATGACAAATCATGTCCCAACCATGAACCACACACCCTATAGCCTAACAATTCGACAACTCAAAACTTTCAATGAATTTTAATAACGCCGGTTAGGATGACCGGCCAAACACTTAAGTTACTTAGTAACCATTCGGGTCATGTTCTTGTGTGAATAACAAATTTATTGCAAACTTATTAAGTGAATCAAGCATTTAGGGAGTTACCTTGCAATGTGAGTATGTGTGATGCGGAATGCTTGTTGTATCTTGTGTGATAATATGGGCCATATTCGTTTATAACTTGTGGAACATGTATGCAAAGGATGTGTATCTGTGTAAACAAAACTGACTGTTATCGGTAACCCTTTTAGGGCGTGTTTTGTTCGACTAATAAACAAAATATTTAATCTTACCGAGCAAACCGAAGGTGAGTTCGCTGCTCTTTTTCCAAGCATGCATCCCGGGGAGGGATATCGGGTAACGTTCCAGGGAGGAACGTCAGGTTTTGGGATGTTTGTTATTATTCTCAGTTTCTATCATATAAGACCCCTTACATCTACCGACAGTTGTCGGGAAGGCAACGAGGTTATTAGTTGATAGCGCTATTAGGTTTGGCACCCTCACACCGTACCTGGGAGGACGGGCGTGAACTAATTTCCTTAAAGCATGACCAATGTTTTGATAGAGACATTGGGGTTGGGCAAAGACATCTTGTAGCCACTGCGGTAATGGAGTTAATAACAACATCAAATCAAATTATTGAACTGTTGAACTGTTTTATACACATATCTGGTAACGAAACGCGTTAACAAAACTTTGAACTCACCAGCGTCGTCTGACACACTTGTCTGCATGCTTGTAGGTCGTTAGATTCTTGATGTGGACTTGCTATCTGGGAGTGCTGGAGTGGTCATTGGTCAAGACTCTTGGATACTCGCTTCATTGATTACGAACACATGTTTTGAAACAATTGAACTACTGATTATATTATGCTTCCGCTGAATATTTACTTTGGTTTAGACTTATGACTCGAATTTATATTTTGAAATAAATGGATTATTTTATTTAAATATTATGTGTAGTTCAATGTGATTGGTGGCTAGGATCCTGGTACGTCACACGTCCCACGGTGCTTCCGCATGTGGTATTTTGGGGGTGTGACAAATTGGGTGTCTGGAAACTGGTGGATCTACCTGATGGTCACAGGAAAATCAACACCAAATGGGTGTTCAAGTGTAAGAGAGATGACAGAGGAGTTGTTGTGCGAAACAAAGCTCGACTCATTGTTCAGGGCTTTAGTCAGCAGGAGGAAATCAATTTTACTGAAGTGTACGCTCCTGTGGCATGACTAGAAGCAATCAGAATTTTCCTGGCATTTGCATCTTGGAAAAACTTCAAAGTATATAAACTAGATGTGAAATCGGTGTTTCTTTATGGGAAGGTCAAAGAGGAGGTATATATCGGACAGCCACCGGGCTTTACCGACCCATTCCACAAGAACAAAGTTTATTTGCTGGACAAAGCACTGTATGGCTTACACCAGGCCCCGAGAGCTTGGTATGAGACTCTGTCTCAACATCTTCTAGCCAACAGGTTTATTCGTGGAAAAGTGGATGCCACTCTCTTCACCAAAGAGGTCGACGGACATCTTTTGATAGTTCAAATATATGTGGATGACATAATCTTTGGTTCAACAAATGAGAACTTGTGGAAAGATTTTGAACAAGTTATGAAGCAAAAATTCGAAATGTCATCGATGGGGGAAATGAAGTTCTTTTTGGGACTACAAGTTGAACAACTACCTGAGGGAATTTTCATTCACCAGAAGAAGTACGTTCATGATATTCTAGAAAAATTCGGGATGTCAAGTTCTACTCCTGCTGCAACCCCATTGGCAATAAATCATGGGATTCACCTAGATCTCACCGAAGACAGGGCAGATGAAACACTTTATCATTCCATGATCGGTTCATTGATGTACTTAACTGCTTCAAGACCCGACATTATGTATCCAACGTGCCTCGCAGCAAGATTTCAATCTAACCCGAGAGCTTCGCACATGGTTATTGTGAAGAGGATATTACGCTACCTGAAGTGAACTCCATCGTTGGGGTTGTGGTATCCTAGAAAAGGCGACTTTACGCTCGAAGGGTATTCCGACTCGGATTTCGGATGCTACAAAGTCAATGCAAAATCAACAACTGCAGGATGCCAGTTCTTTGGACCTCGCTTGGTTACCTGGCAGTGTAAGAAACAAACGTCTGTGGCGCTATCCACATGTGAAGCGGAGTACGTGTCTGCCAGCAATTGCTGCTCTCAGATCCTGTGGATACAGCAACAGATGCGCGACTACGGTTTGCAGTTTCTTAACACACCTCTTTTTGTTGATAATGAGGCCGCAATTAATATAACAAAGAATCCAGTCCATCACGCTAAAACTAAACATATAGAAATTCGTCATCACTTTATTCGCGATTGTTTCGAGAAAAAGTTGATAAGAATTGAGAAAATCCACACTGACGAGCAAAAGGCTGATTTACATACCAAAGCATTTGATAAAACACGTTTTAAATATCTTTTAAAACTGAATGGTATGATGCTTTTATCGGTGTCGGATGGAATCATTGGCGTTGATGAGGATACCACTGTAGATGATGTTGAAAAACAATCTGCAATTGTTTGTCGATTTTTTACCTGTTTTGGTCTTTAGGGGGAGATAGGTATATTTGTATATACTTTCAAAAAATCCAAAAACAATAAAAAATTGAAAAACCCAAAAACATGAGAAAATTTCAAAATCCAAAAACAATAGAAAATGAAAAAGAGCTTGTGTAAAAAGGGAAAATGATAGTACATCAGCTAGACAGTTTCGGTATGCTATATATTTGTAAAGATTTATAAAGATTAATCATTCTTACTGATGATGTGTAGATAGGTTTTTACACATTTAGTAGATTTGTTCGGGATATAAACCTAAAATTTCAAAACGAAACTTATTTCGTGGGGAACACTACTTGGATATATAGGTAACCCCTGAAAACTCGTTTGAAAGGTCCCTTATTCTGAAATACTGGGTCTTTATACTCAGTGATATCTGGGGTATTATTCCGGGACTTCTGCTGAATGGAAATTCTGACCTAGTCCCCAAATAATACTTTGTGCAAAAATGCTTGAGACATAGCATCGCCCTCAGCAAATTGATGAAACAATAAAATTGATAGTCATTGCTGTTGTAACAAAAAGATCCTCTAAAGGGGACACATCGAAAAGTCGAAGCCGTCATCTCTTTGCGTATACGGAAGTATCGACCTGAGCTCTCACGGCCCTCGCATTTAACCCCTTACAGATATCATCTGGGGTATACTCACCTGTAAGACTGAATATTGGGATCTGGATACGGGAATATATTCAAGAGGTGGGACACATGAATGAGTTAAGTTCCTAAGACATCTAAATCGTATCCTGAATAAATTGAAATTTGTGTGAAAATTTAAAGTGGACCAGTATATCGACAATCTATGTAAATTGTTTAATTCTGAGTAAGAATTTAAGCTTAACGGTACTTGTAACTTGTCGGCAGCTGATATGATTCCCTAACACACTCACCAAAAATATGTTTGTAATTAGTTTACTTTCATTGCATTCTGTATTTTAGTTTCTGATCATTCATTTCTAGTTTAGTTTGTGCATTTGAAAAACCAAAAAGATTTTTCTTTTTCTGCTTTATTTTTTGACAAACGAAAGCAGAGAGTTGATCTTCAGATTCGCAGTCTGATGCAGATGCAGGAAGTTTTTCTAACCTGGAAAATGAGTTGGGAGCTAATCTTGATAAAACAGAGATAATGAAAAGTTCATACAAGTTCATTAATTTGAAACTTGTAAATTTTTAGAAAAAGATTGATCAAAATATCAGTATGTTTTTGTCTCGGGTCAACCAAGGTCATTAAGTTGAACTTAGTAGGCAAATTAAGTACCTAGGGTCATTAATTTGGACCAGCATTGCTAGCCGATCGGCCAGCATTGCTAGCCGATCGAACAACCAAGCCGTTTCAAAGACACCTATAAATAGGTGGTCAAGGGTCAGTCAAACGGTTACACAGTTCGATCGAACTAACTTATTCTCTAAAAACTTATCACTGATTTTCTTGATTCTTGATTCTCTTTGCAATCATTTCATTGGATTGTTGGTTTGCTTATCATTCTCAATGGCAAAGGTATGTTTTTTTATCCAAATCTGATCAATTTCATCATGTTCTTCGCGTTCGTCACTGTCGGTACTTTAATCTTAGATTTAGGAAGATTTAAGAAGTTGTGATGAATTTTGAATATGGGGTTTTGTTCGGAATGATTAGATCTACAAGTTTACCGGTTTAATTTGTGTTAAATCTTGCTTAATCTTGATAGATCTAGGAATTGGTCTGTTCGGTAGTCGGAGAGGTTTTTGTAAAATTAAACCCTGGATAGAACGAGTTAGACAAAGATGAATATAGGGTTTTGATCGCGACAACAGTAGGAACATGGATCTGTGCTCAATTTGTGATAATTAGCATAAAAATTTAGAATCTTCTGTTTGTGTTTATGTCTGTTCTTGAATGAAGATGCTAGCCGATCGGCTAGACCAGCCGATCGGACAACAATCATAAAGTGTTGTGCTTGTGTTGTTGAATAGGGTAGTTCATGCCTTGAAAATTGTGCCAACAAATTCCATGAAATCTTTGTGTTAGAATGTTCAGGTGTATGCTAGTCGATCGAACAGTACCTGCTAGCCGATCGAACAGCATTGCTAGCCGATCGAACAACATTGCTAGCCGATCGAACAACATTGCTAGTCGATCGGAGAGCATCCTCATCATTACATTGATTTCTGTGCAAATTGTCAACCGATTGGAAAGCTTTTGCTAGTCGATCGAACAGCTCCTGCTAGTCGATCGAACAGCATCTGCTAGTCGATCGAACAACATCTGCTAACCGATCGAACAACATCTGTCACTCGATTGAACATCATCTCTTATTTGATTCAAGAAGACATGCTAACCGATCGAACAGTCACTATCTCACTGCACATACTAACCGATCAAACAGCAATGCTCTTCGATCGAACAGGCCAGTCGATTCTCTAGTACTATCACATAGAGAATCTCAGTGTTAGAAAAATTTTCAAAAAAATTCATACTTATGCCTCTATATCTGTACAAATGATTAATAATGTATATACTTACAGGGAAGAGGAAAGGATACAGACAAAGGTCATAATGTACATTGCGTAATTGATGCTGAAACCACGAATGGTACGGTGGTAGAAAAGATGGCAAAATTCTTGAGAGAAAGCGGAGTTGCAAAAGCTCTATCTAATAGAACTACAGTTTATGAATCCCATGTTAGAGCTTTCTGGGATACAACGAGATTTGATGAATCTGACAAAATGATACACGCAGTGTTGAGAAAGAAGGACCAAGCTGGAAAAAGAAAAAGCTCATGATCAAGTTAGTGAGGCGTTGATAGAGCAAGAAGAAACAATGCACAAAATGAAGGATGAAGCTCATGATAATTCAAAGTTGTTTGAACTATTGACGGCAGAGATTGCTTCATTGAATGTGAAGATTAAGAATTTGGAAGATGTCAATCAAACACTTAATCAGCTTCTCAGTGAAATGAGTGAAGCTTCATCAAATGAAATGAAGGCAATGAAGCTAGAGATGGAAGCCATGAAGGCAGATAAGGTGGTGAAAGATGAACAACTTCATATGTTATACTCTGTCATGGAAAGTCATTTGAAGATGGATGTTCATGCTGCATTCAATGAGATAGAAGTGAAACGAGCTGAAGAAAGGAGATTAGAACGTGAAAGACATTTAGCTGAAGAAGCCACACAAAAGAACAAAGGTGTTATTGATGATACTCAAGAGGCTGGTGGATCGTCAAGTCAACCTGATATTGGTGGTTCATCATCACAACAAGATATTGAAACGGTTGAAGTTGTAGAAGTTTTTTTTTTTTTTTTGGGTAAAGGGTTACCCCGGTAAACTTTTATATCATCAACCAAATAAAACAAGTGAGGAAAAAAAGAATCCCCAGTTCTCTAGCATGACATGCCATCCTAGAGTTTACAAGCAACAACGCAAACCAATCAAAACAACTAGCACAAAAAAACACTAGAACAATCGACACAAATATGAACTATTAGCCGCAATCATCGTCTTCAACCAGCAAACCTCTCGGCAAGCTCCACTCTTGTAATACTCGCTCCACTTGACATGTTCTTTTAAACCTCATCGTGTGAAGTTTCATCCTTACTGTTGCCAAAATAATCTCTACAAGCCGAGAAGCACTCCTTTTATTTGTTGAAAAGAGACGCAAATTCCGTTCTTGCCAAACAAAATAAGCAGTTGCTCCCACCACTAGCTTTCCAATAACAATCCTCGCACTTTTAGACCTGCCAGAGCGCACCAAATACTCGTAAATACTATCCCACTTATTACCCACCTCTTCCATACCCGCTAAGCCTTTCACTCCATTCCATATTTGCAACCCAAAAGAGCACTCGAAGAAGAGATGCTCATGAGAATCGGGGCCTAATGTGCATAAAGAACAACATAGCAGATTGTAGTTAGCATTTCCCGAAGAGTTCCACCTGCTCATAACATCTTGCGTCTTGAGCTTTTTGTTAACAATGAGCCACATTATAAAAGCATGTCTCGGAATAGCTTGAGGAAACCATATTGCGTTATACCATGGGACCAAGTCTTGACCATTCCGGATATCATCCCAAACCGCTGAGGTGCTGAAGTCAACTTGTGTTCCCGCTCTATTTTTCCATACAAGGTTATCGCGCTTTGTAGCAACTAGCGAAAGTGGACTAAGATTAGCCAATACCGGAAACCGATCAATCCAATTCCTCGGCCACCTCCATCCCTCTTGACACCAAATGTCCGCCACCCTAGTCTTCATATTAAAGCCCGCATTGGCTATGAGTCTTGGTGTAACTATCAAGTGAATAGGGCAAACATCATCCCACTTATCAAACCAAGCCGATGTTTCCGCTCCATTTCCCACCTCGGTCCATATGTGATTCCGAATGGTGGTCCGCAGATTAAGCATCTTCCTCCAACTCCATGTCATACTACCACGATTCGGAATTTCCCAAAAAGATCTACCCCGAAGACGATACGTATGAATCCATTTAACCCATAACGATTCTCTTTGAGTTAAAACACTCCAAGCGTGAACCGTCATCAAAGCATTATTCATGTCCCCCACTCTCCGAATACCTAGACCACCTTCACATTTAGGACGACAAACAGATCTCCATTTAACTTTTGCTTTCCCTTTAATACTGTCTCCTTGTGCCCACAAAAAGCGTTTCATCTTGTTTTCTAACTCAAGTATGAGCCGTTTCGGTAAAATAAAAACCGATGCCCAATAGATGTGTAGGGATGACAGAACTGAGCGAATCAGCTGAAGTCTTCCTGCAAAGGACAAGCATTTGGTTTTCCAATCAGTTATCCTCGTTTCCATTCTTTCCACAAGTTGTTTGCAATCTTTATAGTGCAACCGAGAAGAAATGAGCGGGACACCCAAGTAAACTGGCAAACTCCCCTCTTCAAACGGCATAATAGCAAGAATACGTTGCTTCACCTCATCCGAAACATTACAGAAGAACACAGTGCTTTTAGCCATACTCGGAACCAGGCCCGACATATTCTTAAATATATTCAACGCTTCCATTATAATTTTTGCTGACCTATTATCTCCTCGAGCAAACAGAAAGAGATCATCCGCAAAGCATAGGTTTACAATTCGTTGCTTCTCACACTTACTATGAAATCTGAACTCATTAGATATACACACCTGTTTTTGTAAGATCAAAGTGAGCACCTCCATAACCAGCGTAAACAAATACGGCGACATAGGGTCACCCTGTCTAAGACCTCGTTTTCCTTTGAAGAACCCATATAGATTACCGTTAATGGCTAGAGAAAAAGAAGTAGAAGCCACACAAGCCATCACCCATTTGATCATCTTCTCATGAAACCCGAACCCCATCAAAGCCTTTTTTAAAAAATTCCAATCAACTGTATCATATGCCTTCTGAATGTCCACTTTAAAAGCACATCTAGGCTGACCAACATTCCGATGATAGTTATGCATCAGCTCTTGCGTCAGAAGAATATTATCCGAAATTCTTCTCCCCGGAACAAACGCAGACTGATTAATGCTCACAATGTCACATAACCCCTCCTGAATGCGATTAGAAATAATTTTGCTAATACATTTGTATAATGTATTGCAACACGAGATAGGGCGATAATCCATTATAGACATAGGGGTTGTTACCTTCGGAATCAATGAAATAATTGTGTGATTAAGTTGCGTGAGTAATCTACCATTCGAGAAAAAATCCTTTACCGCTTTGCACACATCATTCCCCACAATATCCCAAGATTTTTTAAAAAACACAGAAGTGTACCCGTCCGGACCCGGAGCTTTGTTCCCATCAATAGAAAACATAGCCCCTTTAATTTCTTCATCCGTAACATCTCGAACCATTGCATCCGCTTTCTGATTAGACAACCTGCTCACAAATAAATCCGGTGCCGGGACCAGATCTAAAGTACTCGTGTCACCAAAAAAATTCGTATAATGATCAACCATAACACTAGGCACCTTGTCTCCCTCAAACAGATTACCATTTACATCCCGAATCGCATAAATTCTGCTTCTATGATTTTTCGCTTTCACCACATTATGAAAAAACTTTGTGTTAGAATCACCAAGCGAGAGCCAGTCCACCTTCGATTTTTGTTGCATAAAAAGAGCTTCATCCTTAACCGCTTCCATATACATGCTAACAAGCTTTTCATGTTGATTTTTCAACTCCAACCTAGTCGGATCAGTATCTAGAGCACGCTGACAATCATCCAGCTGTTTCCGGGCCACTTTAACCTTCTCATGTATATTACCTTGTTGTTTCAAGAGCTTCCTCATCGGCCTTTTTAGAGCTTTAAGTTTCTGAACAACTTGGTACATCATAAACCCTTGAACTTGATTGTCCCACACACGTTTAACTTCATCCGAAAACCCTTTCTTGTTCACCAGAAAGTTTACAAATTTAAATGGTTTTGGCTTCTCCTTAGTGACATTCGGCAAAACCAGAATACACGGTGAGTGATCCGAGATACGGTAAGGATGAAACGACGCCGCAGCCATCGGGAAATGGTCAATAAACGAGTTATTACCAAGTATTCTATCTATCTTCTTGAAAACAGCCCCTTGCTTCTGTTTGTTCGTCCACGTATAATGCAGCCCTGAACTGTTTATATCGAACACCTCTATCGTGTTAACACACTCCTTAAAATCCCTCATTCCTATACTACTTGAAGATGTACTCGCTAGTGAATCTTCAAGAAATAAGGAAGAGTTAAAATCGCCCATAACAACCCACGGGTTATCCTTCATAAACGAGTGGTGAACGCACAAATTGGTCCACAATGAACGTCTATTCTTGTAATGATTGTCAGCATACACGAAAGAACAAAACAACGTTTTTTGGTCAAGTTTAAAAACAACCTGGGTATGCATTACTTGATCCGACTGAGATAACACCATTACATCCACTAAGTTTGCATCCCATCCCACCATTATACGCGTTCCCTTAGAGCAACACACCGCGTTAGAGGCCCAACTCCAAGAGTTACAAACCTTTCTACACACATCCGAGACCTTAGACGCATCAACATGAGTCTCCATAATCGCACACACATTAATATTATTGTCCTCTACAATCTGCCGAACCTCTTTTTGCTTTAGGGGTCGGTTCAAACCCCTTATGTTCCAAGATGCTATGCTACCCATTTAAACCGCTTATACCGGGTGTGCTTGCACCCTCAGCCCCATTTTGTTCCTTCATGGTACCTAAAGACTTTGGAATTTCAGCTAACAAGTCATCCACATCCACACCATCATCGAAAATTTCTTCATACCTATCAGATCCACCTTTTTTATATTGCTTCGATTGCTTACTAGCATCATCAGCACGTTCTCCCTGTTTACTATACCCATCCATTTGCGGCCCTTCCTCATCTCTTAGAGCATCAAAAGGATTTGACAGCGGTATACTAGAAGACGAGGATTTCTGACCATCAGGTTTACTTTTAATAATAGGTTTATAAATAAACCTTTGTTTCTGCTGCTTAACCGGAATCCCCTGCTGGCCACCTTTTTTACCCTTACCTTTAGCTTCCTGAAATTTATCATCCTTCTTCTTGTCAACCTCACTAGGAACTTGTTTCGGTTTCTTCATGCAAGCACTATCCTCATGTCCAAAAACACAACATGTAGTACACCGTAATGGCTCCCAGTCGTACTCAACCTTAACTTCCACTTTTGAGAACCCATTGCCTTCGAGTGACGGAACTGCAACCGTGACTTTTCTTTTTAACTCAGTACCAGCATTCACCTCAATTAAGGCCCTTGCAAAACTACTCCTTCCCCATGATTCAGTACACATAGAGGCAGTGTAAGAATCTAACATCTTCGGGACTCCAACTTTAGACGCTAATAAGCTAAGACCATCCTCTGTAAAAGCTGGTAGTGGAACATCATGCATTTTCACCCACACCGGTATTGCCGTGATATCTTCTTTAACAAGATCCGCCGAGGAGTTCCATTCATTCAGAATTATCGGTACGTTCCGTATCATCCATGGTCCGTCTTCTAGTAATTGCTCCATCCCTTTCTTTGTCTTAAACTTGAAGAAAAAGAAGCCTCTTGCATTCATCATTAATTTAATTAACCCGTATTTCGCCCATTGGTTCTTTGCAAAGTATTCCACGACTGGGAAAGCAAGACGTTTCCCTAGAAAGTAGCCATACAACGTATTTGCAAACCTTTCATTAACCTGTTTCACCGATGCTACCGGAATCACCACGTCAACCCCCTCCAAATGATCCGCTGTCACCATATGTCTAAAGTTTACTTTTACCGATTCCTTTTGGTTCTGAACTACTTTAGCAAACGATTGCAGCTTCACATTGTTTCCATTCCCTCTCCTTGGCATAAAAGGATTCCCTTCAATGTTCGTTACTCTCAGGCCGATTCCTTTCACCGGCGCCGTTCCAGGAGTGGACTCAGTATCCTCATACGAATTGTAATTCCCATCACCATCCAACACATCAACTCTCTCCATTAACACGTAAGAAAACAGAACATGCACAGCAACCACACAAGAAAACGCAGCACCCACAGAAACTCGCAAACCCTTAACCTTAAAACCCTAGGAACAATATTCCACCCTTAACTGATTATAGAAGCGTGTCAATCTAGCTAAAGCAATCTCAGTTACCCGCAATCAACAACAACTAAGATAATCAATCAGGGTTTCGTATTGGAACACTAGAGCGGCGATTGAATCAGAAACGAAAAAACCTTTGTAGAAGTTCAAGAACAAGAAATAGTTGAAGATGAAGAAGTAATGGTTGAAGCTGAAGAAGTTCAGGAACCAGACTTCATGATTGTTGGTGAGTCTTCTGAGCCTGTTGATATTGATAATATTCTCCGAAGGGTTGATGTTATTCAAAGAAAGAGAAAGGCAAGAGAAGTGTTACTACTAGAATGGAAGACACAACAATTTGTACTTGTTGGAAATGCATATCCTATGCCTTACAACGTTCAAGAAATTGCTCGTGAGATGAAAGTTAAAGAAAGGCGTAGAAAGGCAAAGAAAGCTCGTGGAGAAATCGTTGATGATGACTCCGATGTAGAGTTGTTTGGAGAAGATGAAGAAGAAGATGAAGATAATGTTGATGATCAAATGGATGATAAGCCTGATGATAACAATGATAAAGATGATAAAGGTGATGATGACAATGATCAAGGTGCTTCCGGTTGTTAGTCAAAGATCCAATTGTTCAAGAAAGAATTAAAGAGCTATTGAATGATGAGATTAATGAGCAAGAGGATGACGTACAAAATGAAGCATCATCATCTGGAAAACAACATGTTGATCAGGTACTTCTCTCAAACCCAACTGTTATTTACTTGAATGTTCAACAAGAAAGAGAGGTTGAGGTTAGAAGAACTAGAGCTGAAATGTTAGAAGAGTTGGGGTTAGAAGAAGGAAAATGTGACACCTGTGTCACTTCAACCATCAAACAAATACCAAACCAATGAAATATTGTATTTCATACTTGGGATTTTGTGTAAATATGTGTATCGTTTGCACATATTAATTCTTGTTCGATTTCGGGCTCTAAATCGCTTTCTGGAGAGTTATAAGCACACTGATGCGTAAATATAACCAGTTTAATGCAACAAACACTCCGGAATAGTGACATAGGCTTAGCATACCTAAAATAACCCTTACATAACTTAGAAATAAGTTTTGGATGGTTTGGTATATGCCGAAATCAAGTTTATTCGCTTACAGGGACTAAATTCGACAAATTGCGAAAGTATGTCAATTTGTACTGTAACAGACCCTCCGGAACATGATCATAAGTTAAACACACCTTAAATATCCTTTACATAGCTTAGAAATAGGCTTTGAGGTGTTCGGTGTGCTAAAATAAACTTTTTGGTCATTCAGGGACTAAAAGTGTCAAAAAGTGCATAAGTTTGCATTTTCGCGCATATCTTACGTTTTGAATTCATCCGGACATCCAAAAATTTATGTAAACATTAAAATATTATGTTTTAGTGTTTGGCTTGTCAAAAATCCATTCGTCGTGCAATTTGGACCGTTTTTGCGTTCGTTACGACTTCCGTCGTAATTAACCGAACAACGCAATCATACGGCCAAACGAACCGACATCCGGCATATTTTTGAGCATGTTTCATGTTCCCTATACTTTAACTTCATTTTAGAGCTTTGAAATGGGGTTAACAGGGCTTAAACGTGTCAAAAATGCATCAAATACCAAGTTTTGGGGCTGCAGGGACCAAAACTGCCAATTTTGAAAGTTGCTGACCTGCAAGGTCCTTACGGTCCGTATGGACCTTTGCTTACGGTCCGTAAGCATGTCCCAGATCAGCAGAATTGGTTTCCAGCTTGTTCCAGCTGTTCCACACCTTTGCTAATGGTTTTTCATCAATCTATGGGCTATTTTTGATGGTTTTTAAGTGCCCATGGTATCCAAATACCATGTGTCCACTTGTACGGCTTAGATCGAAGCTCAATCTTCGAGAAACGATCTTAACGGCTCTTGAATTCCTATAAATACCCACCCTCATTCATTCCTCCAACTCACACTTGATCTGATTTTGGCTCTCTAAGTTGAAGTTTATGCTTCATACCTGAGAGTAAATCGGATCAAGAGCTTGCGGGGACCTTCTGTAAGTATTCTTTCGCGTTTTTCGTTTATTTTAGCGTTAAAGTCAAACTGTGTTTGACTTTCTGCATTGACCAGTTTATGGTCAACGCGAAGTTCGTTTGAACTTCATAACGTGAGCGTAATCACGATGGTTATAGTACCTAGTGACTATACCTACTGATTACCACGTTATCTAGGCTCAGTGACGAGTCGTAGTTTCGGCCAAAATACGTTTTCTCACGTATTTTGTAACCAAACTACTCTAGGGTATTAAAACCGTTTGTTTTAATACCAAACCTGTTTTCTAACTTTACTAAACATGTTCTAGCATGTTTAGCTCGTCGCTTTTAGATTTGTGCTTGTTTAGGGTCGTAAAGGTAAGCGATCTAATCAATCGCTTATGCTTACGAACCCAACCCATTTGGTCGATCGTTAGGATCCGACCAAACACTTTAGGTGACCATAGTTGTATAGGGAATAACCTTCCGAGGTTATACCTTATGGTCACGTCGTTTAAGTAGTCGTATGATAAGTAGTTCTTATGTCACACCCCGGCCGCGTATAACATGCAACCGCGGCGGAAACGCCGGGGAGTGTTGTGGACAGAATTAAATTGTTTCATGACCATGGCATACAAGTTGTATTTTATTTATAAACAAAGGTTGTCTTGGAAAGAGAGTACGGATATTCAAAACATAATTAAGCTAGTTCAAACTTCATTTTTAGGCTCTAAGGCATAGGTCCGCCCTAGAATCATGATCATCGTCCTATGGAATAGCTCCTGAAAACACATGTAAAAGTAGGTACGTCAGCATAAAAATGCCTGTGAGATACATAGGTTTTGTGAAAATGGGATTCATGACTTGAGTTTTAAAGAATGTTTAATAACAGTCAGTCATGAACCTTGTAATTTGTTTTGCTTTGTAAATCATTTGAAAAACGATAACATCAAACGATATGTATAGATAAGTGCAAGGTTAAACGAATAACCAAGTAAAATGAGTTGAATAAGATAAGTTGTTTGTGAAAATAATGTCTTGTGAAGAATATGTTACTTATGTAAAGTGTAACGTGTCTAAACTGAAATGACTTAGATAACGCCACGATATGTAACATTATACAAACATTTATATATAGGAAGTACCAGCGGCGTATCCACCATGTTTGTATCATATTACATACGCCCCGTTACTTGAATCATTTACCCAAACCAATCCACCATGTAAATTGTTCATGTGTAAACCAAATGTCAAGTGTTATTGTAATCCATGTCAAGTGTTTATGCTCAAGTGTAAACCACCAAATGTATATGTCAATGTCGACGTGTTTATGTTCAATGTAAATCATGTAATGTGTAATCCCAAAATGTATCATGTATGGTAAGCGAAATGTATCAACTTAAACCATATGCACAAAACAAGTCGTTGAAGTAAAACGTGGTTTAAATCAGCGTTATGTTCTGCGGGAAATGCATGCTCTATTGATATTAACATTTATGTCGTATTGTAAACTATGCATACATCCAAGCCTTGAGACTGCGGCGATAAACCCTTAAACAAATTAATGGTTTATCTAAGTTATGTATATCGAATTCGGTCATTCCTTCCAGTCCTATCAAACCCAGGACTTCAGGAATGGGAGTTGTCAATTCCTATGGTACCACTACCTACTAACGAACGGCGTAGCTAGTGTTAATGAATGTATTGTCCCATGTTAAACAAACGTCATAACAAAATGAAGGCATGTGATGTAAACAATTGTACTAAGTATGCTAAGTAAACATACGAAGCAGAGGGGTTGCCGGTTTGTGGCAGCTTTATTTTTGATGATGGCGGTTGAGGATTTTGTTTTGTTTTTGTCTATTGTTTTGTCTGCTAGATCATGATGTTTAGTAGGCTAGGTTACGGGGTGTCATAGTTGTTTTGTTTTGCTTGGCTAACATATATGGGGCATGTCCTGTATATGAACTAGTGTGGAACTCATCCTCACTACTTGTACTTATTTGGGATTGTTTTAATAGATTCACCGGGGTAACCCTTTACCCAAAAAAAAACATACGAAGCAGAAATGTTTATGTAAATCAATGTGCCCATATGCTGAGTAAACATATGCAGCAGAAATGTTCATGTAAATCAATGTGTCCATATGCTGAGTAAACATATGCAACAGAAATGTTCATGTAAATCAATGTGTCCATATGCTGAGTAAACATATGCAACAGAAATGTTCATGTAAATCAATGTGTCCATATGCTGGGTAAACATATGCAACAGAAATGTTCATGTAAATCAATGTACTAAGTACGCACACAATGGGCATACATAGCATAAAATGTGATGAAATCGTGTACTATAATGTACTAACAACATAGCAGGCATATGATGTGAAAACATGGAAAGCATGAATGTAACAGATAGGCACATGTGTTTCACCCCAAAACAGTTTGGAAACAGTAAAAGATGGGGTTGTATGTACTCACCTGAGGTTGCTTTGAGTTTCTTGTATAATAACCAGATAATGCTAAAGATCACGGAATATCAACGGCACCTAATAGGTAGCTTATGTTAATATACCGGACCAAATCGGAAGGATCGGACAGTACGCGGGTTCGAAAACCAAACGAGTATGGAGACTCGTGTAATATGGTTTAACAAAGCCTACATACTAAAATGAAACTTAACCTAAGTGCTTACGGTCCATCACGACCCGTTTAGGTAGCTTATGCCACCTTACGCGTCGTTCGCGTAGAACGCGTCTGGAACGCCTAACATCGTGACCACCAGGTATAACCTCGGAAGGTTATAGCTATGGTCACCTAATGTGTTTGGTCAGGCCCTAATGACCGACAAAATGGGTCGGGTTCGAAAGCATAAGCGATGGTTTAGATCGCTTACCTTACGACCCTATATAAGCACTAAACTAAAAGTGACGAGCTAAGCATGTTAGAACATGCTTAACTAAGTTTGAAAACAGGTTTAACATCAAAACAAACGGCTTTGATGCTCACGAGTAGTTTGGTTACAAAGTATGCAAGAATGCACATTTTGGCCGAAACTACGACTCGTCACTGAGCCTAGATAACGTGGTGATCAGTAGGTATGGTCACTATGGACCATAACCATCGTGATCACGCTCACGTTATGAAGTTCCATGAACTTCGCATCGACCATAAGCTGGTCAATGCAGAAAGTCAACAAAACGTTGACTTTCGGACTCGAAAAGCGAATAAAAGAGCGAAAGAAGACTTACGGAGGGTCCTCGAGTGCAAATCAAGACCAAACAGCTCAGGTATGAAACAATGGTTTCAACTTAGAGCTTTAGGATCTGTTTTTGTGATTTTTACACTAAAGGGGGGGGGTATTTATAGGAAAAGTGGAACCGTTAGGATCGTTTTATCGAATATCGTGCCTTGATCTCGTGCGTACATGTGTCCAGGGGTTAAATACACTGAACTTGGCCCTTGGCCCTTCATTTGGGTGAAAAGGCATCGCCCTTTGATCGAACGAAAGGCCAGATTCTGCATTAAATGCAAAATCTTTCTGTCAGACATCCCCACGCGGCCCGCCTCACATTTGGGCAAAACTCACGCGGGCCGCCTGGCCCTCTCTGATCTGCACCACTTGCAGAATTTACACTTTTGGTCCCTGTTGCGTGTTTAAGCTATTTCCAGCCCTTCTAAGAACTGTAAAGCCATCTTTAAGGCCCTAAAATGATGCCTAAACATTGTGGACATGAAACATGCCCAAAAATATGTCGGATGTCGGTTCGTTTGGCCGTACGATCGCGATGTTCGCTTAATTACGACGGAATGCGCATAAGCGCGAAAGACGATCCAAATGATGCGACGAATGGATTTTTCTCATGCCAAACACTAAGGCATAATATAAGGATGCTTACATAAATTTTTGGATGTCCAGATGTATTCAGAACATAAGTTATGCGCGAAAGTGCAAACTTATGCACTTTTTGACACTTTTAGTCCCTGAATGATCCAAAAGTTTGTTTTAGCATACCAAACCTCTCAAAGCCTATTTCTAAGCTATGTAAAGGATATTTATGGTATGTTTAACTTATGGACATGTTCCGGAATGTTCGTTACAGTTCAAATTGGCATACTTTCGCAGTTTGTCAAGTTAGTCCCTGTAAGCGAATTAACTTGTTTTTGCTATATCAAAGCCTTCAAAACTTATTTCTAAGTTATGTAAAGGTTATTTAAGGTATGTTGAGTATATGTTGATGTTCCGGAGTATTTGTCGCATTAAACTGAGTACGTTTACGCACTAGTTAGCGTATAACTCTCCAGAAAGCGATGTAGAGTTTGGAATTGAATAAAAGTCAAAACATGAAAAATGTAAAACACAATGAAACAAACATTGGGATCAAATTACATTATTTTATTGATAATTGAACTGTTCATGATGATTACAGGCACAAATGTTACAGTCTCCCCTACTTGTGGAAATTTCGTCCCGAAATTTATTTAGAGGAAACTGATTAAAAAAGATGCGGATATTTAGCTTTCATTTGATCTTCACGTTCCCAAGTAAACTCGGGTCCACGCTTAGATTCCCAACGAACCTTGACCAAAGGAATGCGCTTGCGTTTAAGCCACTTGACTTCACGTTCCATGATTTCTACCGGTTTCTCAACAAACTTCAGTGTTTTATCAACACGAATTTCGTCAAGCGGTATGTGGAGGTTTTCATCAACTAAACACCTCTTGAGATTGGACACGTGAAAGGTTGGATGAACATTTCCAAGTTCAGGAGGTAACTCAAGTCTGTAGGCTACCTTACCGATTCTTTCGACAATCTTGAATGGTCCAACATATCTAGGTGCAAGTTTTCCTTTCTTTCCGAATCTGATCACACCTTTCCAAGGTGAGACCTTAAGTAATACACGATCACCGACTTGAAAATCCAAGGGCTTGCGTTTTAAGTCCGCGTAATTCTTCTGACGGCTTCTAGCTGCCTGAAGGTTATCACGAACTTTCTTTACCTTATCTGTTATCTCTAAAATGAGGGCAGGTCCAGTAAGTTGAGCCTCGCCAATCTCATTCCAGCAGACTGGTGAACGACATTTTCGACCATAGAGGGCCTCGAAAGGAGCCATGTTGATGCTGGAGTGATAACTGTTGTTGTAGGAGAATTCAATCAACGGAAGATGTGAATCCCAACTACCACCAAATTCGATCACACAAGCTCTAAGCATATCCTCCAGTGTCTGGATTGTTCTTTTAGATTGACCATCCGTTTGCGGATGATAAGCTGTGCTCAAATTGAGTTGAGACCCCATAGCAGATTGCATGGTTCTCCAAAAATGAGAAGTGAAACGAGCATCTCTGTCAGAAATGATGTTCAAAGGAACACCATGTCGAGCTACGATTTCATCCACGTAGATTTGAGCAAGTCTGTCAGCTGAATAATCCTCACGGATTGGCAAGAAATGTGCTGACTTGGTAAGACGATCCACGACTACCCAGATGGCATCGTGACCTTTCTTTGTGCGCGGAAGTTTAGTAATGAGATCCATAGTAATGTTTTCCCATTTCCAAACTGGGATCTCCGGTTGCTCTAATAATCCGGAAGGACGCTGATGTTCAGCCTTAACCTTGAGACAAGTAACGCATTTGGATACGTATAAGGCAATGTCTTTCTTCATACCAGGCCACCAATACTGAATACGAAGATCCTTATACATCTTATCTGAGCCAGGATGAATGGAATAACGAGACTTATGGGCTTCATCCATAAGCAAGGTACGAAGATCATCTTGGCTTGGGACCCACAAACGGTCCATGAAATAGTACGATCCATTGTCTTTCAGCTCTAGAGCAGGAGTTATGTGATAAGGAAATTCCTTATCCATTAAACCTTGTGAAACACAAGCTTGTTGAGCCTGAGAAATACGGGCTTGGATGTCGGTTTGAATAATAGATTGGACACGAACACAATGAAGCTTAGTACGTTCCTTGCGACTCAATGCATCGGCTACGACATTCGCCTTACCAGGATGGTAGCGAATCTCGCAGTCGTAGTCGTTTAGAAGTTCAACCCAACGTCGTTGTCTCATGTTGAGCTCTTTTTGATTGAAGATATGCTGAAGACTTTTGTGGTCTGTGAAAACCACACATTTTGTACCATACAAGTAGTGTCTCCAGATTTTGAGAGCGAAGACAACTGCACCCAACTCAAGATCATGAGTGGTGTAGTTCCTCTCATGTATCTTCAACTGTCTTGATGCGTATGCTATGACCTTGTTTCTTTGCATTAGGACGCAGCCAAGTCCTAATTTAGATGCGTCGCAATAAACGACGAAATCATCGTTGCCCTCAGGCAATGTTAGGACAGGCGCGTCGCAAAGCTTTTGTTTCAAAGTCTGAAACGCTTCCTCTTGTTTGACTCCCCAATCAAATGGCTTGTTCTTCTGAGTTAGAGCAGTTAGAGGAACTGCAATCTTCGAGAAATTTTCTATGAAGCGGCGGTAATAACCCGCTAGACCAAGAAAAGAACGAACTTCAGTAGGGGTAGTAGGTGTATCCCAATCCTTAATCGCACTGATCTTGGAGGGATCTACATGAATACCTTGTTCGTTGACAATATGTCCTAAGAATTGAACCTCTTTAAGCCAGAATTCACACTTGGAGAATTTGGCGAAAAGTTGTTCTTTCTTTAGGAGTTCCAAAGTAAGACGGAGATGTTGCTCATGATCAGCTCGCGTCTTAGAATATATCAAAATGTCGTCAATGAAAACAATGATGAACTTATCTAAATAAGGCTTGCAGACCCTATTCATTAAGTCCATGAAAACAGCAGGAGCATTAGTCAAACCGAATGGCATGACTGTGAACTCGTAATGTCCATAACGAGTACGGAACGCTGTCTTGGGAATGTCTTCTTCATGTACACGAAGCTGATGATATCCAGATCGTAGATCAATCTTTGAAAAGTAAGATGCGCCTTGTAATTGATCGAAGAGATCATCAATGCGAGGTAGGGGATATCGATTCTTGATGGTAAGCTTGTTAAGCTCACGATAATCGATACACATCCTAAAAGATCCATCCTTCTTCTTTACAAAAAGAACGGGAGCACCCCAGGGTGAAAAGCTAGGACGGATAAAACCTTTGTCGGAGAGTTCCTGCAGCTGTTTAGACAACTCTTGCATCTCGGACGGTGCAAGATGATATGGAGCTCTGGCAACGGGATTTGCACCAGGTACGAGATCAATACGGAACTCGACTTGGCGTGCTGGAGGTAGACTAGGTAAGTCTTCAGGGAATACTTCGGAATAATCCCGAACGACAGGAATATCTGAAATAGTCTTACCTTTGCCTTTATCTGCTGTAACATGTGCTAAGAAAGCCACATAGTGCTTTCGCAGATAATTCCGTGCTTTAAAACAAGACATAAGTTTGAGACCACCGGCAGGCTTCTCACCACGAACCTGCAGGATCTCGCCTGTCGACAGCGGTACACGAACAATCTTCTCAGAACAAACTATCTCTGCGCGATGCTTGGATAACCAATCCATTCCCACTATGACGTCGAAGCTTCCAAGTTGCATTGGCGTGAGGTCAATAGGAAAAATATGGTCGTTAAGGTTCAACTGGAAGTTGCGCAGAACAGAATTTAGAACAATGGGTTCACCACTGGCAACCTCTACTGTCAAAGGTTTACCTAGTTTCGTTCTAGACACGCGAAGCATTGTCTCGAAAGACAATGACACGAAACTCTTGTCGGCACCCGAATCAAAAAGGACAGATGCTGGCTGATTATTAATAAAGAACGTACCGTTCACCACCTTGTTGTCTGCTTGTGCTTCTTGTGCATTCATGTTAAAGACTCGACCTCGAGCCGGTGCCGGATTCTGGTTTGCATTCTGGTTCTGGTTGACTAGTCTTGGACACCGATTTCTGTAGTGGGTCAGATCCCCACAATTATAACATGCACCTGGTGGGTATTTTGGTCGTGCAGCCTGACCCTGTTGTTGAGCAACCTGTTGAGCAGGGTTCTGGACTGCGTGATTCTGAGCAAACCGACAAACATCGGCAAGATGACCCGACTTCCCACAGTTAGTACAGAAACGGCACTGATATTGTGGTTGGTGGTGACTGTTGCATCGATTGCACAAAGGTGCATTTCCTGAATAGGGTTTCTTGGCTGGAGGCTGTGCGGCTTGGTTGGGAGCTGCCTGGTTAGCTTGGGCAGTCACAGCAAAATTTTGGGAAGCCTTACGCTTCCTTGACCCCCTTGAGGAACCAGAGTCCTTTCCCTTCTTGTTTTGACCTTTCTTGCTATCTTCCTTGTCAGCCGACTGTTTCTTGCCCTTGTCGCACTTCCTGTGTAGTTTATTCTTTCGGATCTGCGACTCAGTCAACGTCGCCGATAACTCGATTGCCTGACGGAGTGTGGTAGGGTTGCTACCAGTAAGGATATCTTGTACAGAGTCAGGTAGGCCGTCGATGTATCTTTCGATGGCCTTATCGAGTGGGGTAACCATAGTCGGGCAAAGAAGACTCAACTCCTCAAACCTGTCAGTATAAGCCCTGTGCTCACCACTATCGTGTTTCAAATCGTCAAACTCTTTCTCTAACGCTCGTTGCTCATGACGGGGACAAAACTCCCTCATCATAAGAGCTCTTAGTTCAGCCCACGTCTGTGCTAGAGCAACTTCCGCACCACGGTCTCTCATTACCCCGTTCCACCACGTAAGAGCCCTCTTCTGAAACACACTCGAAGAAAACTCGACCTTGCGATTGTCAGGACACTGCACATGACGGAAAGTGTTCTCGATGCTTTCGAACCACTGAAGAAGCCCAGTTGCTCCCTCAGAACCACTAAACTTGAGTGGCTTAGCCGAGCTAAAATCCTTGTATTTGCATGTACCATTGTTGTTGTTGGCCTGGTTCCATTGAGCAAAGAGATTTGGAAATTGAGCAGCCATCTGCTGCGCAATAATCTCCGCCAGCTCGGCAGTAGCTATCTGGTTGTCGCGTCGAGGAGGCATTCTAGAAGAGAAAAACATGAAATGAAACGAGTGAGATGATTGGATGAAGAGAATGAGATGAAGCAAAAGCAATCAAAAGCAAAGATGGCGGTTATGCATCGCAAAGCAAATAAGCGACGTGAAATGTCTAGTCAAAGTAAATGGGTCAGGATTAGTGTATCGCGAAGACATGCTCGCCTATAAGTGAACACTCACCCCAAGAGTTCCCAGGTAAGAGTGACTGGTCCGATTATGTGGATTTGTACGAACACTCTAGCCTTAGACAGAAAACCCAGGGTACAGGCATTCACTCTTCCAGTTCGCACGTGTTCACACTATTAACCCAAAACTTTGACGGGATTTTTGAAATCCAAAGAGGTTCAAAACCTTATAATAGAGGGTTCAAAACCTAGTAATCAATCATCCTAGAACAGATGATTAATTTTCAAAGCGGATTCGGAACCGAAGTTCCCGTTGTGGTTATCACCTAAGGATAGGTGATGTGCATGTTTTAAACTCTAAACACAAGATAACTTGTGTTAGGGTCCTAGAAAGTTATAGTCTAGGTCAAAGCATTACTAATAACCTAATTCCCTATAACCAATGGCTCTGATACCAACTCTTCTGTCACACCCCGGCCGCGTATAACATGCAACCGCGGCGGAAACGCCGGGGAGTGTTGTGGACAGAATTAAATTGTTTCATGACCATGGCATACAAGTTGTATTTTATTTATAAACAAAGGTGTTACATTGTCTTGGAAAGAGAGTACGGATATTCAAAACATAATTAAGCTAGTTCAAACTTCATTTTTAGGCTCTAAGGCACAGGTCCGCCCTAGAATCATGATCATCGTCCTATGGAATAGCTCCTGAAAACACATGTGAAAGTAGGTACGTCAGCATAAAAATGCCTGTGAGATACATAGGTTTTGTGAAAATGGGATTCATGACAGAACATGAGATTATCCTCCATCATCAAAAATAAAACTGCCACAGACCAGCAGCCCCTTGACACGAACCAACAACACTCTATCCATTGAAGAACTTCGTGGACGAGGTGCTTGCCCCTGCCTTCGACATCCCGGAAGTCATAAATTCATTAGTCTCGTTATAAGTACCAATAACCTCCTCGTCATCCGAAACCTGCTGGTCATGTTGAAATTCACCATTTTTACCCACATTCTTACCCCTATCCGAAAGAACATCAAACGGGTTGTGCGTCTTGACACTAGATGTCGGACCCGAAGTAGAAGCCCCACCACTCGGCTTGGAACCAATCGGACGGTATTCAAATTTTTGCTTCTGCTTATTCACAGGAAAACCTGATTTCCTAGCCGCTTTTTTGCGCTCCACATCCGTAAAACCCTCTTTGTCTACAACCGGCTGCTTCATTTGTTTTCGGGTATTGCTCCCCCCTTGTTTGTTCTGACCAGAAACCGGCTCCTTAGGAGCCCTCCTAGGCTGTCTCGGGCAACAATCATCAGAATGACCAAACACCTTACAATGTGCACACCTAAGAGGACTCCATTCATATTCTACCGACAAAGTCACTTTACAAAAGCCTTCCCCTTCCAACTCTGGAACTGCAATAACTATCTCCTCCTTAAACCCATTTTCAGCTGAAATTTCTACTAACGCTCTCGCGTAACTACTCCTTCCCCAATTTTCCGTGCACATGGATGAAGTATACGTGTCCAACATCTTAGGCTCACCAATAGCCGTAGCAATCATACTCAATCCATCCTCCGTATACGCAGCAATCGGAACATTATGGATTTTAACCCACACTTGCAACTTCTTTACTTCCTTCTTTTCTAACTTAGAAGTAGGAGACCAAATATGCAAAAACATAGGCTGAGATCGGATAATCCAAGGTCCCTCTTTAAGAACATTCAACATACCAGCTTCATCCGCGAACTGAAAGAAAAAGAACCCATTAGCATTCATCATTGATTTCTGTAATCCATATCTCTTCCACTGGTTCTTCACGAAATATTCCACAACCGGATATGCAACTCTGTCCCCCAGGAAGTAACCATACAGAGTGTTTGCTAATTTTACTTGAACAGCTCTAACCGACTCCCGAGAAAGAACCACATCACAACCCTCATGCGTAACAGGGCTAACAAGAGATCTGAAATTTACCTTCACCTTCTCCGTAGTATTGTTAACAACTTTAGCAAACGATAATGGTACCGGTTCCGTCATCGCTGATGTATGCGAGTTCCCGTGACCTGCCAATGCAGCACCATTGGATTCTAATTTTTGCGCATATAACTTAGTAGCTTGCTTAATCCCTTCCCAATCAGAAACCCTCGTTGCTGACCGCAAGTTTTCAGCTTCAATAGGAACTGAACTCTTTTCCAATTCATCAATTATGTTAAACCTTGCTGCAATTTCTACAAACGAAGCCCTCGGTGTCGCATGAAGACCCTGTTGTTTTCCACCAGAACCACTAACATCATCCATCCCAAAGTCGGCAAAACCTAGCAGCCGTTAATAGCGATTCAGCAAAAATTATGCCGGCTGACAAAAACAGCCGTGAATAATCCCAACCGAACTCAACAGATGCAGAAAAACAAAACCCTAGCTGCCGTCAATCTGAAATATGAACCAAATCCAACCCTAAACAGAATTATCTATGAACAAGGATTACCGTATCAGAAACAAAAGATATCTGCGCCGCACAACCCTAATCTGACACGCCGTAACCCTAATCTGAACGGGCAATGAAGTGCTGAAACCCAAAAACAAATCGGCTAGCCAATTGAGTGTTGAATCTGCAGCCCTTTAATCCCGTAAACGAAACAGCAGACGAACAGAAATCACCAAAAACCGAAACCCTTAGAAAAAAACAAAAACCCTAATCTGATTTTAATTCGTTAGAAATAGAGAAACGATTGATAATAATCGAAATCCCTAGTTGCTAAACAAACTCAATCGAGATCAGGATTTGATGGAAGAACAAGAAGGATTCACGATTTTCCCCAAGTCGCCCATCAGGATTTGATGGAAGAACAAGAAGGATTCACGATTTTCCCCGGATTCACGATTTTAATTCTGTTTTCTGTTTTTTGTTTGTCGTGTCTACTAGATGTTTTTTTCCATAATGTGTAGTAGACTAGGTTATGTGGTGTCATAGGTTTTAGAAGGATTCACGACCAAACACTTTAGGTGACCATAGTTGTATAGGGAATAACCTTCCGAGGTTATACCTTATGGTCACGTCGTTTAAGTAGTCGTATGATAAGTAGTTCTTATGTCACACCCCGGCCGCGTATAACATGCAACCGCGGCGGAAACGCCGGGGAGTGTTGTGGACAGAATTAAATTGTTTCATGACCATGGCATACAAGTTGTATTTTATTTATAAACAAAGGTTGTCTTGGAAAGAGAGTACGGATATTCAAAACATAATTAAGCTAGTTCAAACTTCATTTTTAGGCTCTAAGGCATAGGTCCGCCCTAGAATCATGATCATCGTCCTATGGAATAGCTCCTGAAAACACATGTAAAAGTAGGTACGTCAGCATAAAAATGCCTGTGAGATACATAGGTTTTGTGAAAATGGGATTCATGACTTGAGTTTTAAAGAATGTTTAATAACAGTCAGTCATGAACCTTGTAATTTGTTTTGCTTTGTAAATCATTTGAAAAACGATAACATCAAACGATATGTATAGATAAGTGCAAGGTTAAACGAATAACCAAGTAAAATGAGTTGAATAAGATAAGTTGTTTGTGAAAATAATGTCTTGTGAAGAATATGTTACTTATGTAAAGTGTAACGTGTCTAAACTGAAATGACTTAGATAACGCCACGATATGTAACATTATACAAACATTTATATATAGGAAGTACCAGCGGCGTATCCACCATGTTTGTATCATATTACATACGCCCCGTTACTTGAATCATTTACCCAAACCAATCCACCATGTAAATTGTTCATGTGTAAACCAAATGTCAAGTGTTATTGTAATCCATGTCAAGTGTTTATGCTCAAGTGTAAACCACCAAATGTATATGTCAATGTCGACGTGTTTATGTTCAATGTAAATCATGTAATGTGTAATCCCAAAATGTATCATGTATGGTAAGCGAAATGTATCAACTTAAACCATATGCACAAAACAAGTCGTTGAAGTAAAACGTGGTTTAAATCAGCGTTATGTTCTGCGGGAAATGCATGCTCTATTGATATTAACATTTATGTCGTATTGTAAACTATGCATACATCCAAGCCTTGAGACTGCGGCGATAAACCCTTAAACAAATTAATGGTTTATCTAAGTTATGTATATCGAATTCGGTCATTCCTTCCAGTCCTATCAAACCCAGGACTTCAGGAATGGGAGTTGTCAATTCCTATGGTACCACTACCTACTAACGAACGGCGTAGCTAGTGTTAATGAATGTATTGTCCCATGTTAAACAAACGTCATAACAAAATGAAGGCATGTGATGTAAACAATTGTACTAAGTATGCTAAGTAAACATACGAAGCAGAAATGTTTATGTAAATCAATGTGCCCATATGCTGAGTAAACATATGCAGCAGAAATGTTCATGCAAATCAATGTGTCCATATGCTGAGTAAACATATGCAACAGAAATGTTCATGTAAATCAATGTGTCCATATGCTGAGTAAACATATGCAACAGAAATGTTCATGTAAATCAATGTGTCCATATGCTGGGTAAACATATGCAACAGAAATGTTCATGTAAATCAATGTACTAAGTACGCACACAATGGGCATACATAGCATAAAATGTGATGAAATCGTGTACTATAATGTACTAACAACATAGCAGGCATATGATGTGAAAACATGGAAAGCATGAATGTAACAGATAGGCACATGTGTTTCACCCCAAAACAGTTTGGAAACAGTAAAAGATGGGGTTCTATGTACTCACCTGAGGTTGCTTTGAGTTCCTTGTATAATAACCAGATAATGCTAAAGATCACGGAATATCAACGACACCTAATAGGTAGCTTATGTTAATATACCGGACCAAATCGGAAGGATCGGACAGTACGCGGGTTCGAAAACCAAACGAGTATGGAGACTCGTGTAATATGGTTTAACAAAGCCTACATACTAAAATGAAACTTAACCTAAGTGCTTACGGTCCATCACGACCCGTTTAGGTAGCTTATGCCACCTTACGCGTCGTTCGCGTAGAACGCGTCTGGAACGCCTAACATCGTGACCACCAGGTATAACCTCGGAAGGTTATAGCTATGGTCACCTAATGTGTTTGGTCAGGCCCTAATGACCGACAAAATGGGTCGGGTTCGAAAGCATAAGCGATGGTTTAGATCGCTTACCTTACGACCCTATATAAGCACTAAACTAAAAGTGACGAGCTAAGCATGTTAGAACATGCTTAACTAAGTTTGAAAACAGGTTTGACTTCAAAACAAACGACTTTGATGCTCACGAGTAGTTTGGTTACAAAATATGCAAGAATGCACATTTTGGCCGAAACTACGACTCGTCACTGAGCCTAGATAACGTGGTGATCAGTAGGTATGGTCACTATGGACCATAACCATCGTGATCACGCTCACGTTATGAAGTTCCATGAACTTCGCATCGACCATAAGCTGGTCAATGCAGAAAGTCAACAAAACGTTGACTTTCGGGCTCGAAAAGCGAATAAAAGAGCGAAAGAAGACTTACGGAGGGTCCCCGAGTGCAAATCAAGACCAAACAGCTCAGGTATGAAACAATGGTTTCAACTTAGAGCTTTAGGATCTGATTTTGTGATTTTTACACTAAAGGGGGGGGGGTATTTATAGGAAAAGTGGAACCGTTAGGATCGTTTTATCGAATATCGTGCCTTGATCTCGTGCATACATGTGTCCAGGGGTTAAATACACTGAACTTGGCCCTTGGCCCTTCATTTGGGTGAAAAGGCATCGCCCTTTGATCGAACGAAAGGCCAGATTCTGCATTAAATGCAAAATCTTTCTGTCAGACATCCCCACGCGGCCCGTCTCACATTTGGGCAAAACTCACGCGGGCCGCCTGGCCCTCTCTGATCTGCACCACTTGCAGAATTTACACTTTTGGTCCCTGTTGCGTGTTTAAGCTATTTCCAGCCCTTCTAAGACCTGTAAAGCCATCTTTAAGGCCCTAAAATGATGCCTAAACATTGTGGACATGAAACATCCCCAAAAATATGTCGGATGTCGGTTCGTTTGGCCGTACGATCGCGATGTTCGCTTAATTACGACGGAATGCGCATAAGCGCGAAAGACGATCCAAATGATGCGACGAATGGATTTTTCTCATGCCAAACACTAAGGCATAATATAAGGATGCTTACATAAATTTTTGGATGTCCGGATGTATTCAGAACATAAGTTATGCGCGAAAGTGCAAACTTATGCACTTTTTGACACTTTTAGTCCCTGAATGATCCAAAAGTTTGTTTTAGCATACCAAACCTCTCAAAGCCTATTTCTAAGCTATGTAAAGGATATTTATGGTATGTTTAACTTATGGACATGTTCCGGAATGTTCGTTACAGTTCAAATTGGCATACTTTCGCAGTTTGTCAAGTTTAGTCCCTGTAAGCGAATTAACTTGTTTTTGCTATATCAAAGCCTTCAAAACTTATTTCTAAGTTATGTAAAGGTTATTTAAGGTATGTTGAGTATATGTTGATGTTCCAGAGTATTTGTCGCATTAAACTGAGTACGTTTACGCACTAGTTAGCGTATAACTCTCCAGAAAGCGATGTAGAGTTTGGAATTGAATAAAAGTCAAAACATGAAAAATGTAAAACACAATGAAACAAACATTGGGATCAAATTACATTATTTTATTGCTAATTAAACTGTTCATGATGATTACAGGCACAAATGTTACATCTTATGCCTTAGATAAATTACCAAAATGCCCTTTTTGCGCTAAAATTCATTTTAAGCCTATGTAACGTAACTTTTGACATATAAACTGTTTTGGCAACCATATTAAACATGTTAAGGCATATCTTGCTTGTCATAGGACTAGTTAGGCATTCCGAACGCGTTTTACGCGAACGACGCGTTAAAGTAGCGTAAGCTACCTAAACGGGTCGTAATGGGTCAAAAGCACTTAGGACAGGTTTCGTTTTAGTACGTAGGCTTTGTTAAACCATATTACATAAGTTCCCATACTTATTTGGTTTACGAACCCTCGTACTACCCGATCCTCCGATAGGTCCGTTTATTAATGTAGATACCTAAATAGGTGCCGTTTGATTTCCGTGATCCCTTTAGCTTTGCTTGGTTGTTGTTCAAGACTTCTAAGCACCCTCAAGTGTCACACCCCGAAATATCAGAGCATTGGCGTGACTGGACTGGTATCTTCATTGCATAGCGGAAGCAAATAAGCTAAGTATTTTAGAAAATGAACGCCACTAAGTACTCGACTCTTCATGGTTCTCCTATTCCAACCGTTCCATAATTTCTGAAAAGTAACCTGAGAAAGAAACATGCGAAAAATCAACATAAAGTTGAGCGAGTTCATAGTTTGTTTGTAAAATGTGACAACTCGTACTTTACCGTCTTTTATATTACGTGTAACTGTTGAACTAGTTGAGATTACGTGAACTCTAATGATTGAATGTTATGTGTATGTGATATGTGTGTATTAAATGAACGAACCCAAACCGCACACTATAACCCGATCGCACAAGGCTAACCGGTCACTCAAGCCCATTCGGGCCACTCCTTGTAATCGGACACCATAGGCAGCCGAGTTGGGCTCGGCCCACTCCCCACTCGCAAACACATACCCTTGAGGGGTTTAGATTTCATACTTGCAAAACACTTTTCACACAAGTTCACAAACCCTAGAAGCTTTCTCTCTCTCTCTCTCGTTTTGCTTGGAAGCCGACGGCACCAAGATCACAAGTTGGATCAATCCTTGCTCACCCTCTTGTATATCGGTTAGTGTTTGATATTGATATCTTGTTAAATGATGTGTGATTGCATGATTTTATTAAAACCGGCTTGATGTTGCTATGCCTTGCATGCGAATGATGATGTTTGATTTCTGTTGATGTTCTTGTTATTTGGATTGCTTAAATGTTATGCATGAATTACATAAGGATTGATGATCTTGTGATATTACCGAATTAATAAGCAATCGGCTGTGATTTGATAAATGATGAAATAATTGTTACGTAATCGGTTCTTATGTGTAATTGTTAATGTTCATGAATCAGGTTTCATGCTTGTTAAATTGTTCACATGATTAGGTTAGGGTTCATACGAGTTAGTAATATCATTGATTATTTGATCGGGTATTAGCATGCTATGAAACTGTTAATTGTTGATTGATGATGATCATGAACATGTTTGAATATGGAATGATAATTGATTTGATCTGATTTTCGAAACTGCCAAAGATGTTTGCTAGAATCACGGAATAATTGTTGCATGAGTTATGGAAACCAGTTTCACATCTAGTTGCGACATAGATTGTGAGTCGAGACCCCATAATCTCGACTCGAGACCACAAGCAGCATGACCCGAAACCATGGTTGCGAGTCCCGTTGCGACTCGAGACCTCACACCGGCACACAACATCACAACTCGAGACCGAGGTTGCGAATCCCGTTGCGACTCGAAACCGGACCATGACGAGCCGAAACCACAGTTGCGAGTCCCGTTGCGACTCGAAACCTCCTGTTACGACTCGAGATCACTGGTTGCGACTCGAGATCACTGGTTGCGACTCGAGATCACTGGTTTCGACTCGAGACCCGTTATTTCGCACACACTGTTTTGGACCCTACACTATCACGGGCCCAACCGATTGGGCCCGGTATTTGGGCTTACGTACTTGACTGCTAATTGGACTGTTATGTTATTTGGGCCGGGAACTATTGGATTTCTTCGGAAGGATCGCACAAGGATGTTGGGCTTGTGCGAGTCCAAATCTTACATACGGTATTAACTATTAAAGTGTGTTTGACTGAATACGTGTTCTCATGAACTATACGTGCTCGTGACTTGTTAGACTATGTGTAAACATACGTGTATTACTTGGAGTCAAAACCTGACTTGTATGGTAACCCTGTTAGGACGCGGTTGACCCCTTTAGTTCAAGAAACCTCTCTGTGTATCTACCGAGCAATCCAAGGTGAGTTCACACAGCCAAGGCATGGGATTCCCGGGTTGGGAATTGGGTTGGAATGTTTGATATAGACTGATTACTCGTACTTACGCAATCACTAGACTATAGACCATCGTCCTCAGGATAGTCAGGACACTTACGTAAAACCTACGTAAACTAGTATCTACCATTGCCTCCCGGGTCGGGAGGACACTTACGTAAATCCTACGTAAACTAATACCTACTACTGTCTTCCGGGTCGGAAGGACACTTACGTAAATCCTGCGTAAACCCCACGCGTACCACTGTCCTCGGGGAAGGGCACTCACGTAAATCCTGCGTGACCTAGTACGTATTCCTGTTCTCGGATTAAGAAGAACACATGGTTGCGAATGGTCTAGTAAGTACCATAATGGGAAACCCCCATTGTTAAGGATAATTGTGAGAATCCCTCACCAATAGTATATACTTGTATGGGAAGCCCACCCACTAGATGAACTTACGCATTACTGTTATGAACTTACTTTCTGTGAACTCGCTCAACTAGTTTGTTGATTACATGTTGCATGCCTTGCAGGACCTTAGGTATACTTGGAGCTTGCACCAGAGGAGAAGCGGGTCGTTGTGGACAAGGACACGTGAAGGCCTATTAAACACTTTTACATTCACACATTAATACTTAGTTTTGGGTTTTACTTAAATGCTTCCGCTACATATACAATGTTTGGTTTTGAACATCAATTATGTCTATGGTTATTATTAAATACTATGTTTGATATAATTGGTGGCTTGATCCGGGTCATGTCACGCTCCCAAGCGGTAGTACTCCGCAAGTGGATTTTGGGGGTGTGACAGATTGGTATCAGAGCCATTGGTTATAGAGAACTTGGTTTTAATATGGGAAAACGTTTTTATTAAAACCAGACTATAACCAGAACAGTGCTCTCAACGATCCACAACGACGCTTCGCTCCACGTGCAAGACTCGACATATTAGGTAATAAGGTTTATGTTTATTGCCTGTTTGCTAGAACTGCTTAGAACTTTGCTCGCATTACGCTTAGATACACATGACTTTATTACACGAGAATGCCTACGTGCTTACACTTTTCTGTCATCGCCCTACTCGCGAACCACTCTCACTTACGTCACTTTTTGCTATGAAGATCATGTCTGGACGAATTAACATGACTCAAGCCCAGCTAGAGGCTCTCGTCCAAGCTCAAGTTGCTGCGGCACTTGCAGCTGCTCAAGCAGGTAGTATATCCTGTAGTCATAACTTACGCTAGGATCTTTAGATCCTACATTCCTAAACTAGCCCTTGTATTTAAACTTTGCCCTATTCGTATACACTAGGTCAACCAGCGCAGCAAGTTTGCACCTTTAAGAACTTCATGGACTGTCGCCCAAGTACTTTCAGCGGCACAGAGGGGGCAGTGGGACTCCTCCACTGGTTTGAGAAGCTAGAGTCAGTTTTCGAGATGTGTGAATGCCCTGAGGCTCGCAGGGTGAAATACGCCACTGGCACGCTAGAAGGAATAGCACTAACTTGGTGGAACGCCCAAGTTCAGATCTTAGGGTTGGCAGCTGCTAACGCCACACCCTGGAACGATTTCAAGGAACTCATCAAGCGTGAGTACTGCACAAGGGACGATATTCACAAGTTGGAGAATGAGTTTTATCACTTGAAAATGACGGGGTCAGAGATAGAAGCTTACACGAAGCGATCGAACGAACTGGCTATTTTGTGTCCTACCATGGTAGACCCTCCGATCAAGCGCATCGAGTTGTACCTCAAGGGTCTAGCCTCAGAAATTTAGAGCCACGTTACGTCGGCTAACCTCGATAACATCCAGGACATCCAGCGTCTTGCTCATCGTCTCACGGATCAGGCAGTGGATCAGAACAAACTGCCTAAACGCATCAGTGCTACCACTTCAGCCGCTACTCCCACTACACCCAGTGACAACAAAAGAAAGTGGGATGGGGATTCTAGCAAAGGCTCAGCATCTGTTCAATCCCAAGCTCAGCAGCAGAAGACTGACCACTACCAGAGTCCTAGTCAGCAATCCTCTGGTGGTCATAGACAGAGAAGGTACCAAGGGTTTCACCCCAAGTGTCACAACTGCAACAGGCATCACAGCGGCCAGTGCAACAAGGGTCGTTGTCAAAGATGTCTCAAGATGGGTCACGAGGCCAAAGACTGTAGAAGCCCACGGCCTGCAAATCAGAACCAGCAACCGCAACAACCAGCTCCGCAGAACCCACAGCAGCAGCAGCCACAGCGTGGAAACCGGGGATGTTTCCAGTGTGGGGCTGAAGGTCACTTCAAACGCGATTGCCCTCAATTGAACCAGAATCAGAATCGCAACAACAATAACCAGGGCAACGGGAACAACGGTGGGAACAACAACAATAATGGCAACGAGGCTAGGGGACGCGCTTTTGTGCTAGGTCGAGGTGACGCAGTGAACGATCCCAATGTGGTTATGGGTAAGTTTCTCCTCGACAATATTTACGTTACTGTTTTGTTTGATTCGGGTGCGGATACAAGCTATATGTCTGTGAAAATGTGTCAACTGCTAAAACGTGCACCAACACTTTTACCCACCAAACATGTAGTAGAGTTAGCTAATGGTAAAAGTCTAGAAGCCACGCACGTAGTTCAGGGTTGTAATCTTATCCTAGCTGGTCAAGCTTTCTCTATCGATCTCATTCCCATAGTTTTGGGTAGCTTCGACGTCGTGATAGGGATGGATTGGTTGTCCCAACACCAGGCAGAGATCTTATGCAGTGAGAAGATAATTCGCATTCCTCGTTCTGGTCAAGAACCTCTTGAAGTTCAAGGAGACAAGAGTGGTGCTGTGGTTGGCATCATCTCTTTCTTGAAGGCTCAGAAGTGTCTGCGGAAGGGTCATACCGCAATCTTGGCACTCGTTTCGGATGCATCAGTGAAGGAAAAGAAACTGGAGGATATTCCAATCGTACGCGACTACCCTCAGGTGTTCCCTGAAGACTTACCTGGCTTACCGCCTCACCATCAGGTCGAATTTCAAATCGAGCTCGCTCCAGGAGCAGCACCCATAGCTCGCGCACCATATCGTCTAGCTCCATCAGAGTTGGAGGAATTGTCAAAGCAGCTACAAGAGCTCTTGGAAAAGGGCTTCATTCGTCCAAGCTCTTCGCCTTGGGGAGCTCCAGTACTATTTGTGAAAAAGAAGGACGGTACCTTCAGGATGTGCATCGACTACCGTGAACTCAACAAGGTGACGGTGAAGAACCGTTATCCTCTTCCACGCATAGATGATTTATTCGACCAGTTGCAAGGGTCGTGTTACTATTCGAAGATAGACCTGAGGTCAGGTTACCATCAGCTGAGAGTCCGGGATGAGGACGTCTCCAAAACTGCATTCAGAACTCGCTACGGCCACTACGAGTTTCTTGTCATGCCGTTCGGGTTAACGAACGCGCCTGCCGTATTTATGGATCTTATGAACAGGGTGTGCAAACCCTATCTTGACAAGTTCGTCATTGTCTTCATCGATGACATTCTGATCTACTCCAAGAGTCAGGAGGAACACGAGCAGCACCTACGCCTTATTTTGGAACTCCTACGGAAGGAACAGTTGTACGCTAAGTTTTCGAAATGCGACTTCTGGCTTCGTGAAGTCCACTTCCTAGGCCACGTAGCGAACAAGGATGGGATCCATGTCGATCCATCCAAGGTAGACTCGATCAGGAACTGGCCTGCACCACGTACGCCAACGGAAATACGCCAATTCTTGGGTTTGGCAGGTTATTACTGACGGTTTATCAAGGATTTCTCAAAGATTGCTCAGCCGCTTACACTACTGACACAGAAGGGTGTCACCTACCGTTGGGGAGATCCCCAGGAAACTGCTTTTCAGCACCTAAAGGATAGACTTTGCAGTGCACCTATCCTCTCTTTGCCAGAGGGCACAGATGACTTCGTGGTTTATTGTGATGCATCCATTCGGGGACTTGGATGTGTGTTAATGCAGCGCGACAAGGTTATTGCTTACGCTTCTCGCCAACTTAAGATTCATGAACGGAACTACACGACGCACGATTTAGAGCTGGGAGCTGTTGTTTTCGCGCTTAGGATATGGCGACACTACCTGTACGGTACCAGGTGCACGATTTACACCGATCACAGGAGTCTCGAGCATATCCTTAAGCAGAAGGATTTGAACATGCGTCAACGGCGATGGGTCGAGTTACTAAACGACTACGAATGCGCTATCAAGTACCATCCAGGCAAGGCCAATGTTGTGGCTGATGCCCTCAGTCGGAAGGACACTTTACCACGGCGCGTGCGAGCGCTACAGCTTACGATTCAGTCTAGCCTTCCTGCACAGATACGAGATGCCCAGGTAGAAGCATTGAAACCCGAAAACATCAAGGTTGAGGCCTTACGCGGTTCACTACAGCGATTAGAACAGAAGGCAGACGGCGCCTACTATGTAACGGGGCGTATTTGGGTCCCACTTTATGGCGGTCTACGCGAACTTGTAATGGACGAAGCTCACAAGTCTCGCTACTCGGTACATCCAGGGTCGGACAAAATGTACCACGACATCAAAACTATTTATTGGTGGCCTAGCATGAAGGCCCACATCGCTACATACATTGGAAAATGCTTGACCTGTGCGAGAGTCAAGGTTGAATACCAGAAACCAGCGGGTCTATTTCAGCAGCCTAAGATACCTCAATGGAAATGGGAATAAATTTCCATGGATTTCGTTACAGGCCGACCTAGATCCCAGCGTGGGAATGATACCATATGGGTGATCGTGGATCGACTCACCAAGTCTGCACACTTCCTACCTATAAAGGAAACGGATAAGTTCTCCACTCTCGCAGACGTCTATCTTAAAGAAGTTGTTTCGAGGCACGGGGTGCCCACATCCATCATTTCGGATCGCGATGCACGATTCACGTCAGAACTTTGGCAAGCAATGCACAAATCTTTCGGCTCACGATTAGACATGAGCACAACATATCATCCTCAGACGGATGGGCAGTCTGAGCGAACGATCCAAACTCTAGAAGACATGCTTCGGGCATGCGTCATCGATTTCGGCAACGGCTGGGAAAAGCACCTCCCTTTGGTGGAGTTTTCATATAATAATAGTTATCACACCAGCATACAAGCCGCTCCATTCGAGGCATTGTACGGGCGTAAATGCCGGTCACCTCTCTGTTGGGCAGAGGTGGGGGATAGTCAGATTACGGGTCCAGAGATTGTAGTGGACGCCACGGAAAAGATAGCACAGATACGACAACGCATGGCGGCAGCACGCGACCATCAGAAAGCTTACGCGGACAAGCGTAGAAAGCCATTGGAATTTCAGGTCGGGGACCGGGTTTTATTAAAAGTCTCACCTTAGAAGGGTGTGGTACGTTTTGGCAAACGGGGCAAACTGAATCCGCGATACGTCGGACCATTCGAAATCATAGAAAAGATTGGCAAGGTAGCCTACAGATTGAACCTATCAGCTGAACTCGGGGCAGTTCACAATGTCTTTCATGTGTCGAACCTAAAGAAGTGCCTATCAGATGAAACCCTCATCATTCCTTTTAAGGAACTCACTATCGACGAGCGGTTGCAGTTCGTCGAGGAACCAGTTGAAATCACGGACCGGGATGTGAAGGTCCTCAAAAACAGGAGAATCCCTCTTGTTCGAGTTCGTTGGAACTCCAAACGTGGTCCAGAGTACACCTGGGAACGCGAAGACAGGATGACAGAAAAGTACCCCCAGTTATTCGGAACCAATGCAACCACTACTGAGGCTGAAGCTACTACTTCGGAATTTTGGGACGAAATTCCAGATCAACGGGGGGAGGATGTGACACCCCAGGAAAAACCAGTGAACGATTGAACTTACCTAGCTTCCTCAGTGAGTGCATACCAAATTTCGGGACGAAATTTCTTTTTAGTTGGGGATAATGTGACAACTCGTACTTTACCGTCTTTTATATTACGTGTAACTGTTGAACTAGTTGAGATTACGTGAACTCTAATGATTGAATGTTATGTGTATGTGATATGTGTGTATTAAATGAACGAACCCAAACCGCACACTATAACCCGATCGCACAAGGCTAACCGGTCACTCAAGCCCATTCGGGCCACTCCTTGTAATCGGACACCATAGGCAGCCGAGTTGGGCTCGGCCCACTCCCCACTCGCAAACACATACCCTTGAGGGGTTTAGATTTCATACTTGCAAAACACTTTTCACACAAGTTCACAAACCCTAGAAGCTTTCTCTCTCTCTCTCGTTTTGCTTGGAAGCCGACGGCACCAAGATCACAAGTTGGATCAATCCTTGCTCACCCTCTTTGATATCGGTTAGTGTTTGATATTGATATCTTGTTAAATGATGTGTGATTGCATGATTTTATTAAAACCGGCTTGATGTTGCTATGCCTTGCATGCGAATGATGATGTTTGATTTCTGTTGATGTTCTTGTTATTTGGATTGCTTAAATGTTATGCATGAATTACATAAGGATTGATGATCTTGTGATATTACCGAATTAATAAGCAATCGGCTGTGATTTGATAAATGATGAAATAATTGTTACGTAATCGGTTCTTATGTGTAATTGTTAATGTTCATGAATCAGGTTTCATGCTTGTTAAATTGTTCACATGATTGGGTTAGGGTTCATACGAGTTAGTAATATCATTGATTATTTGATCGGGTATTAGCATGCTATGAAACTGTTAATTGTTGATTGATGATGATCATGAACATGTTTGAATATGGAATGATAATTGATTTGATCTGATTTTCGAAACTGCCAAAGATGTCTGCTAGAATCACGGAATAATTGTTGCATGAATTATGGAAACCAGTTTCACATCTAGTTGCGACATAGATTGCGAGTCGAGACCCCATAATCTCGACTCGAGACCACAAGCAGCATGACCCGAAACCATGGTTGCGAGTCCCGTTGCGACTCGAGACCTCACACCGGCACACAACAGCACAACTCGAGACCGAGGTTGCGAATCCCGTTGCGACTCGAAACCGGACCATGACGAGCCGAAACCACAGTTGCGAGTCCCGTTGCGACTCGAAACCTCCTGTTACGACTCGAGATCACTGGTTGCGACTCGAGATCACTGGTTTCGACTCGAGACCCGTTATTTCGCACACACTGTTTTGGACCCTACACTATCACGGGCCCAACCGATTGGGCCCGGTATTTGGGCTTACGTACTTGACTGCTAATTGGACTGTTATGTTATTTGGGCCGGGAACTATTGGATTTCTTCGGAAGGATCGCACAAGGATGTTGGGCTTGTGCGAGTCCAAATCTTACATACGGTATTAACTATTAAAGTGTGTTTGACTGAATACGTGTTCTCATGAACTATACGTGCCCGTGACTTGTTAGACTATGTGTAAACATACATGTATTACTTGGCGTCAAAACCTGACTTGTATGGTAACCCTGTTAGGACGCGGTTGACCCCTTTAGTTCAAGAAACCTCTCTGTGTATCTACCGAGCAATCCAAGGTGAGTTCACACAGCCAAGGCATGGGATTCCCGGGTTGGGAATTGGGTTGGAATGTTTGATATAGACTGATTACTCGTACTTACGCAATCACTAGACTATAGACCATCGTCCTCAGGATAGTCAGGACACTTACGTAAAACCTACGTAAACTAGTATCTACCATTGCCTCCCGGGTCGGGAGGACACTTACGTAAATCCTACGTAAACTAATACCTACTACTGTCTTCCGGGTCGGAAGGACACTTACGTAAATCCTGCGTAAACCCCACGCGTACCACTGTCCTCGGGGAAGGGCACTCACGTAAATCCTGCGTGACCTAGTACGTATTCCTGTTCTCGGATTAAGAAGAACACATGGTTGCGAATGGTCTAGTAAGTACCATAATGGGAAACCCCCATTGTTAAGGATAATTGTGAGAATCCCTCACCAATAGTATACACATGTATGGGAAGCCCCCCCACTAGATGAACTTACGCATTACTGTTATGAACTTACTTTCTGTGAACTCGCTCAACTAGTTTGTTGATTACATGTTGCATGCCTTGCAGGACCTTAGGTATACTTGGAGCTTGCACCAGAGGAGAAGCGGGTCGTTGTGGACAAGGACACGTGAATGCCTATTAAACACTTTTACATTCACACATTAATACTTAGTTTTGGGTTTTACTTAAATGCTTCCGCTACATATACAATGTTTGGTTTTGAACATCAATTATGTCTATGGTTATTATTAAATACTATGTTTGATATAATTGGTGGCTTGATCAGGGTCATGTCACGCTCCCAAGCGGTAGTACTCCGCAAGTGGATTTTGGGGGTGTGACATAAAAGATTTGAAGTAAATCTTTTTGAATAACCGGTTTTTGAAGTATTGTTGAGAAAACGAATTTAAAATAATTTTCTTGTACAAATCATGTATTCATGTATAAATCATGATTTCATATTTAAAACAAGTATTCATGTGTACACCACGTACCTATGAATAATTCACATTTCTCTTGAGTACCCCACGTTCTCAAGTATAATTCCCGTTTTCTTGAGTAACGCATGTACTCAAGTTTAATTCAAGTTTTCTTGAGTACCCCACGTACTTAAGTATAAATCAAGTTTTTGTATGGTATGAATTTTACGTAAACAAAATATTCTTCTAAGTTTCAGAATTGTTAATGGGTTGCAAGGCCATTAACATGTGACACGACATAGGAAGTCACCAAACCTAAGGCATTTAATTGGTATATTCTGAGACACAAAAGCACTACTCGATTCTCGCCCTCACCTAGAGTGTGGCTGCCAGGCACCCGTTAGATCTAACCTTTTGTTCTGCGGTCTAGGTATATTGTTGATTAATGGTGCTTCTATACCCTATTCGTGACACTATTTCTCATAACGCATCCTACTTGGTTCTCGTCCTCACCAAGTGCGTTTCTTGTTATCATTTCTCATAACGCATCCTACTTGGTTCTCGTCCTCACCAAGTGCGTTTCTTGTTATCATTTCTCATAACGCATCCTACTTGGTTCTCGTCCTCACCAAGTGCGTATTTTGTATTTTTTATATTTTCATACCATAACTCATGTATTTTTAAACTCTTGTATTTGTATTTTCAGAAAAATACGCTTGTTTGGAAAACTGGTATAAATCATAAACTTTTCGTAAACCATTTGTGTTCTTTGTAACCTGGTTTAGAAATATATAATTCTTGTATGCTTTGCAAAAAGTGCATGTCTTTCCACCCCGAAAACATTTATAAAAGTGTAAAAATGTGGGGTTATGAACTCACCTGAATATTCCTGTGCAAAGCTAGCTTAATATGACTTTGTGATGTCGTTTCCAAGACGTGACTCGCTAGCGTGCATTCTACAAGATTCCTAACACGGAATATCTTATAAGTTTCTAAATAACGCGGTAACTAATCTACGTGTTACCGAGCTCTACCGAATCGTTAATCGAACGATTCGACGGTGTGTTGATAGCTTAAAAGAAACGAAGAAGTTAAACTTGCTAAGTTTCGTTTATTGTCACTATAATTTACTAAGTCTATACACACTTAGTTTTCGAAAGATTTTAACGTATATAAATATTCATAAAAATATATAAGTATTTTGTTGTAATCATGTTAGCCGTCTCGTGAAGTCGTATGTGAATGTTTCATGAAAGGAATTTATAATAAACTCGTATTATGTATCGTAAGCCGTTTAGGCGTCCGAAATAAATATAACAACTTATATTTATTTAATAGCGTTTTCGTGTTGATGTCGTTTAAAATAAATACTATAGTTATATTTATTTTATAAAAGAATACGAGTTATTTGAAGTTTGGAATAAATATATAAAATATATTTATTTTATAAAAGAACTCGCGTTGTATGGTATTTGAAATAAATATGTAACTATATTTATTTTATAAACGAATACAAGTTGGTTGATGTTTGAAATAGTATATATAAACTATATTTATTTTTAATAAAAGAATCGTCGTTTTCGTAAACTATAAAGTGTTGTCGCAAGAAATACTATATTTGCATTTGTTTTTTATAAAAATTTCTCGGATCTAAATAGTTTCGTCTTATAATAACATGCGTTTTGGTTTCGGATTTTTCTCGAAAAACGGGCAGAGTTTCCTCTGTTTTTGGACGCCCCGACAACACAAGTTGTCGTCATTTTTATCAAAATTCAACAATATACTCGACATCAATTAAACTATATGCAATTTTGTCAAATGTATAACAAACGTAGATTGTAATCAGTCGGTTCGAGCTCGTTTCACACGTAATATTAAAATTATAAAAATAACAAACCAATCTTAGCGTTAAACTTTTACCATTTCACGTGTTGAACATCGAAAAAAGTTGACTAGGTTACCGAGTCACCCGAGTTGACCCGGAATCTGACCCGAACACCGAAACCTGCACTGAACCCGAACCGCACCGCAGTTGACCGTCTTTGACCACATTTGACTGCGCGTTGACCAGGTCGACTCGGTTTGACCGAGATGACCCGAACATCGAACCGAACCTGATGTGAGCTCGAAACAGACCCGTAGCACCTGAACCCGAACCGAACATGAAACTGAAGCAACCAAATCGCATTGAACCTGAACCACCTTCACCCTACTGTCATCATCCTCAGCATCATCCTCAAAATCAATTCTAAAAGAAAATAAAAGCAACAGGAGGGGGGCGTTTACCGGAATACACGTCGAACCGAGACAAGGACCGCCGGTCCGAGTCTCCGACCGCCGCTGAGCGCCACCACCACCGGTTCTCTTTCTCCCTCCTCGGTCACTCTGTCTCTGCCGTGAAACCATGCCGGGTAAAGGCAAGAACCACCGGAAAAAGCGAACCGACCGGCAGTCCGAGCTTCCGACCGCCGGTTCTCTTCCCCCTCTTTCTTTCTCGGTCTCTCTCTCTACTCCTCTCGTCTCTCTCTCATTTTCTCTGTGCAGCGCCGCCGCACCACCACCTCACGGTGGTAGTGGTGTTCCGTTCTGTCATCGGAAAGAGGGGGTGGGGTAGGTTGCTGGTGTGAGTTGCTGTGCTTGTCGCCGACAATAATGATGACCGGAGGGGTCGTCAGTCCGGTTGTGGTCTTCACCGGAGAGGGATCGAGAGAGGGAAGGAACTTTGGGGTCTGCTACTTATTTGGAAGAAAGATTTGGGGTTCCCTTTTTTTGTGTGGGTGTGTATCGAGAGAGAGAGAGAGGAGTGTGGTTATGACAATGTTTGGTTTATGTTTTGGGGGATAACAGATGTTGTGGTTGTATATGCATATTAATAGTGTGAGAAAAAAAAATGAAAGGTTCTTATTGTATTTTATGCATTCAGATTATATTCGGGTTAAATGTTAAATCCTTTGTGATAAAGATCTTTTGTAGAGATTCATAAAGATCATGAAGATCTTGTAGAGATCTGAATAGATCTAATATATTATGTGCTGGCTTAGGCTCGTGGGTTTTGGGATTGGGCCCAGGGCCCACAAGCCCATCTCATGTGTAAGTGGCCTGTAATTTCTATGAGACCCGATATCACGACCCAAAACTCCATAAGCATGGATATATTCGTGTAACATCCATATTTGTCGGTGTCGTTAGTATTTCGTACGGCTTCAGTCCGTTGTCATTTGATGTTTCGAAGATTCCACGCGAATCTTCATACGCATACTGTATAGCTGAACAAACGTTTCTGGGCATTTCAAGGGCCCAGTTAAGTTAATTAGCGTCGTAAACACTATTTATTATCGCGTAATCACCAGTTAATCACGTAATTAAGGGCGTAAATTTCTGGTTGTCACATTCTCCCCCTGTTAATAAAATTTCGTCCTCGAAATTTAGACTACGTTAACTCCTTAGAGTTACGTTGAGCGTAAGTAAATGCGAATAATACCAAAGTGAACGATCATGAAATAGAATCAAGACTTATTCGAATGATGTGAATTCAGGGATGTATCACAAGATGCAAATGAATTCTAGAAATGATCGCATCCAATAAATGAACTTAGATTTCAACAAGCTCAAATGTAATAGTTTTGCATGAAACGCTCGATCATGATCAGCCCAAGCTGCAAGTTCTACCGACGCCACAAGGTGTCGTAGTGAATGAAACAATTCAATAATAGTGGTGATTAAACAAGTATCACCTGTGTTTGAAGTCAAATGAGAGCGCAATAATAAATCGAAGCGGATTTAATCTAAATCAATAAACAGACAATTAAATCGGTGCATGAGATTAGCGCAAGCTTCAATTTAGTGAAAATGTCACCTCAAGGTGTCGAAATCAACAAATGACTTAATGGAGTCGTAGACCAAACAAATCTACTACGACATCAGAACAATGAAACGCTTGTTAAAACGAATTTGAATAGGATGTTTTCAATACAGCATATGGTGTCTTGAATTGAATATGTGAAATGAACAAGTTCAAACAATTGAATTTGATTTCGGCGCAAGCCGACAATAATTGCATGTATCGACAAGAAAACTTTCGGCATGGTCACAACGAAAACCATGTATGTAACTTGAAAGGAAAGGGATTTCAAGAAAATGTGTTGACTTGATTACAAAGGAGCCAATAATTACAATAATGCGGGTCATTCGAATCACAAATCAACAATTAGATTTAGCGAAACAATATTTGAACTTCAATGAAACGCTTTATTCAAAACGGAACCACATGCGTAACAACTGATGCATGCGTAACATATGAATTTTTCAAGAATTGAAGCAAATGAACATTCGCTATAATGAAGAAGTTATTGTGATGCAATGACCATTAAGAGGAGTAGAGATGCGAAAATCTACTCAGTAGATGTGAAAGTCGAAATTTCAATAAAAGAAATTTAAGGACTTTACCTGGGGTTGCATGTGATAACCAGTTATTAGGTGACATTACCATGGAATGTCAAACATAGCGTATTCGTCGTTATTGAGTTAGGGGGAATGCGGAGACATACCTCTTCTCCTTATCATGACTCGTTCGTTTGCAGGACCGCGTGCCGCCTGCCGCTTCCTCGAAAGTCGTATGCGACGTACTTCAGCCTCCGTCGATGTATAGCTTAAGCTTCACGTATACTTGTGCATTAGCGTTTCGTTATGCGTAGGATGCCTACTCGGGAAGTTAAAATATCATAGACAATACGAATAATAGTGTGTGCCCGAGTTAATATTCGCGGTTCCTACGTGACGACCTTTAATGAACTTAGACATAAGTTTCCGAAGGTCTTAAATGCATGTTTCCTAAACTCTCAGAGTTTTGTGTACTGTATGCAACTGTTTTGTGTATTGTGTGTAAAACACCACTTTAACGTATGTTTGAAAACAAAATTTTGACTGTTTGCTTTTCGGCAACGGTTGGAGACTATATTCGAGTACTATGCGTTCTGTTATGCATTCAGGTTTTAATATTCTAAGTCCCCAGAGAAATATGAGGTTAGAGCCTAGGTATCTTTACAGAGATCCCTATTCGCTGTAACCTATAGCTCTGATACCAATCTGTCATACCCCGAAATATCAGAGCATTGGCATGACTGGACTGGTATCTTCATTGCACAGCGGAAGCAAATAAGCTAAGTATTTTAGAAAATAAACGCCACTAAGTACTCGACTCTTCATGGTTCTCCTATTCCAACCGTTCCATAATTTCTGAAAAGTAACCTGAGAAAGAAACATGCGAAAAATCAACATAAAGTTGAGCGAGTTCATAGTTTGTTTGTAAAAGATTTGAAGTAAATCTTTTTTTTTTGGGTAAAGGGTTACCCCGGTTTTTGAATAACCGGTTTTTGAAGTATTGTTGAGAAAACGAATTTAAAATAATTTTCTTGTACAAATCATGTATTCATGTATAAATCATGATTTCATATTTAAAACAAGTATTCATGTGTACACCACGTACCTATGAATAATTCACATTTCTCTTGAGTACCCCACGTTCTCAAGTATAATTCCCGTTTTCTTGAGTACCGCATGTACTCAAGTTTAATTCAAGTTTTATTGAGTACCCCACGTACTTAAGTATAAATCAAGTTTTTGTATGGTATGAATTTTACGTAAACAAAATATTCTTCTAAGTTTCAGAATTGTTAATGGGTTGCAAGGCCATTAACATGTGACACGACATAGGAAGTCACCAAACCTAAGGCATTTAATTGGTATATTCTGAGACACAAAAGCACTACTCGATTCTCGCCCTCACCTAGAGTGTGGCTGCCAGGCACCCGTTAGATCTAACCTTTTGTTCTGCGGTCTAGGTATATTGTTGATTAATGGTGCTTCTGTACCCTATTCGTGACACTATTTCTCATAACGCATCCTACTTGGTTCTCGTCCTCACCAAGTGCGTTTCTTGTTATCATTTCTCATAACGCATCCTACTTGGTTCTCGTCCTCACCAAGTGCGTATTTTGTATTTTTATATTTTCATACCATAACTCATGTATTTTTAAACTCTTGTATTTGTATTTTCAGAAAAATACGCTTGTTTGGAAAACTGGTATAAATCATAAACTTTTCGTAAACCATTTGTGTTCTTTGTAACCTGGTTTAGAAATATATAATTCTTGTATGCTTTGCAAAAAGTGCATGTCTTTCCACCCCGAAAACATTTATAAAAGTGTAAAAATGTGGGGTTATGAACTCACCTGAATATTCCTGTGCAAAGCTAGCTTAATATAACTTTGCGATGTCGTTTCCAAGACGTGACTCGCTAGCGTGCATTCTACAAGATTCCTAACACGGAATATCTTATAAGTTTCTAAATAACGCGGTAACTAATCTACGTGTTACCGAGCTCTACCGAATCGTTAATCGAACGATTCGACGGTGTGTTGATAGCTTAAAAGAAACGAAGAAGTTAAACTTGCTAAGTTTCGTTTATTGTCACGATAATTTACTATGTCTATACACACTTAGTTTTCGAAAGATTTTAACGTATATAAATATTCATAAAAATATATAAACATTTTGCTGTAATCATGTTAGCCGTCTCGTGAAGTCGTATGTGAATGTTTCATGAAAGGAATTTATAATAAACTCGTATTATGTATCGTAAGCCGTTTAAGCGTCCGAAATAAATATAACAACTTATATTTATTTAATAGCGTTTTCGTGTTGATGTCGTTTAAAATAAATACTATAGTTATATTTATTTTATAAAAGAATACGAGTTATTTGAAGTTTGGAATAAATATATAAAATATATTTATTTTATAAAAGAACTCGCGTTGTATGGTATTTGAAATAAATATGTAACTATATTTATTTTATAAACGAATACAAGTTGGTTGATGTTTGAAATAGTATATATAAACTATATTTATTTTTAATAAAAGAATCGTCGTTTTCGTAAACTATAAAGTGTTGTTGCAAGAAATACTATATTTGCATTTGTTTTTATAAAAATTTCTCGGATCTAAATAGTTTCGTCTTATAATAACATGCGTTTTGGTTTCGGATTTTTCTCAAAAAACGGGCAGAGTTTCCTCTGTTTTTGGACGCCCCGACAACACAAGTTGTCGTCATTTTTATCAAAATTCAACAATATACTCGACATCAATTAAACTATATGCAATTTTGTCAAATGTATAACAAACGTAGATTGTAATCAGTCGGTTCGAGCTCGTTTCACACGTAATATTAAAATTATAAAAATAACAAACCAATCTTAGCGTTAAACTTTTACCATTTAACGTGTTGAACATCGAAAAAAGTTGACTAGGTTACCGAGTCACCCGAGTTGACCCGGAATCTGACCCGAACACCGAAACCTGCACTGAACCCGAACCGCACCGCAGTTGACCGTCTTTGACCACATTTGACTGCGCGTTGACCAGGTCGACTCGGTTTGACCGAGATGACCCGAACATCGAACCGAACCTGATGTGAGCTCGAAACAGACCCGTAGCACCTGAACCCGAACCGAACATGAAACTGAAGCAACCAAATTGCATTGAACCTGAACCACCTTCACCCTACTGTCATCATCCTCAGCATCATCCTCAAAATCAATTCTAAAAGAAAATAAAAGCAACAGGAGGGGGGTTTACCGGAATACACGTCGGACCGAGACAAGGACCGCCGGTCCGAGTCTCCGACCGCCGCTGAGCGCCACCACCACCGGTTCTCTTTCTCCCTCCTCGGTCACTCTGTCTCTGCCGTGAAACCATGCCGGGTAAAGGCAAGAACCACCGGAAAAAGCGAACCGACCGGCGGTCCGAGCTTCCGACCGCCGTTTCTCTTCCCCCTCTTTCTTTCTCGGTCTCTCTCTCTCTACTCCTCTCGTCTCTCTCTCATTTTCTCTGTGCAGCGCCGCCGCACCACCACCTCACGGTGGTAGTGGTGTTCCGTTCTGTCATCGGAAAGAGGGGGTGGGGTAGGTTGCTGGTGTGAGTTGCTGTGCTTGTCGCCGACAATAATGATGACCGGAGGGGTCGTCAGTCCGGTTGTGGTCTTCACCGGAGAGGGATTGAGAGAGGGAAGGAACTTTGGGGTCTGCTACTTATTTGGAAGAAAGATTTGGGGTTCACTTTTTTTGTGTGGGTGTGTATCGAGAGAGAGAGAGAGAGGAGTGTGGTTATGAGAATGTTTGGTTTATGTTTTGGGGGATAACAGATGTTGTGGTTGTATATGCATATTAATAGTGTGAGAAAAAAAATGAAAGGTTCTTATTGTATTTTATGCATTTAGATTATATTCGGGTTAAATGTTAAATCCTTTGTGATAAAGATCTTTTGTAGAGATTCATAAAGATCATGAAGATCTTGTAGAGATCTGAATAGATCTAATATATTATGTGCTGGCTTAGGCTCGTGGGTTTTGGGATTGGGCCCAGGGCCCACAAGCCCATCTCATGTGTAAGTGGCCCGTAATTCCTACGAGACCCGATATCGCGACCCAAAACTCCATAAGCATGGATATATTCGTGTAACATCCATATTTGTCGGTGTCGTCAGTATTTCGTACGGTTTCAGTCCGTTGTCATTTGAGGTTTCGCAGATTCCACGCGAATCTTCATACGCGTACTGTATAGCTGAACAAACGTTTCTGGGCATTTCAAGGGCCTGGTTAAGTTAATTAGCGTCGTAAACACTATTTATTATCGTGTAATCACCAGTTAATCACGTAATTAAGGGCGTAAATTACTGGTTGTCACATCAAGTGAGTACATAGACCCCTCTTTTACTGTTTTTCAAACATTTTGGGGTGAAACACATGTGCCTACTTGTTATGTTCATTAGTACACTATTAGTACTTGATTTCATTATGTTTTTGCTATGTATGCCCATTGTGTGCATACTTAGTACATCGTTTTACATAACATTTCATGCTATGTATGTTCATCATACTTAGTACATTTTACATCACATGCTATGTATGCCCATTGTGTGCATACTTAGTACATCGTTTTACATGACACTTCATGCTATGTATGTTCATCATACTTAGTACATTTTACATCACATGCTATGTATGCCCATTGTGTGCATATTTAGTACATCGTTTTACAAGACATTTTATGCTTTGTATCATGCTATGTATGACCATCCGTCACATACTTAGTACATTGTTTGCGCGTTCTTACCTATGGTTTGGTGATTACATATTTCACTTGCAATACATTACATTTTGTTTACACATTTCTTGATTGACATTTGACAACGGTTTAGACATGGGCAATTTACATTGGTGGTTTATGTGGGTAAGTGATTTGAGTAACGAGACGTGTGTAATGTGATACAAGCATGGTGGATACGCCGCTGGTACTTCCTATATATAAGTGCTTGTATTATATTACATGGCGTAGCGTTATTTAAATCATTCATTTGGATTTATACATTTTTACACAAATAACATATTTTTCACAAGACATTGTTTTACAAAACAGTTTGTTTTATACAAACTCATTTTTTTTACTTGGTTATTCTTTTTTTTTTTGGGTAAAGGGTTACCCCGGTGATTTTATAAATTTCACAAGCAAAACAAGTAGTGAGGAAACGTCCACACTAGTTCAAACATGAGACATGCCCCATGTAAGTAAGCCAAACAACCAACAAAAACAAATTAACCACACCTAGACACTTATCTAGAGAAACACACACAAACAACTAGACAAAATAAGAATTAGCCTCCATCATCGATCGTCTTGTCTTCAGCAATCTCCCACTCTGCCAACAGCTTCCGCACATTTGCACACTGTTTGAATTTGACGCCCATTAGCTTGTATCGAATAGTCTTGAGAATTGTGTCACGAATCACATCCGGGGGTCTCGTTTGATTTCTGAATAACCTATGATTACGTTCTTGCCAAATGACATAAGCCGTCGCCCCAACCACGAGCCTGCTAACATAATCAGCCGCCCTCTTCGACTTTCCTCGATCCTTAAGCCATCTTGTAATCGAAGACCATTTATGATCCACATTAGCCATAGCCGCCTTGTCTCGGACCATACACCAAATTTGAGTAGAAAACCGACACTCAAAGAAAAGGTGTTCATGAGAGTCCACATTCTCAAAACACAATAGGCAACACATCATGTTCATATTTTTACGTCTTGAAAAATCCCACTTTAAGATGATATCTTGCGTGAGGAGCTTCCGACGCATAATGAGCCACATTAAGAACGCATGTCTGGGAATGCATTGATTAAACCACACAATGTTAACCCAATCGATCTCCTGCTCCCTTGACCGAAGAGTCTGCCAAACTGTAGACGAAGAAAAATCATGAAGATCGTCCCCTTCTTTCCAGCATAGTCTGTCATCTGTGTTCGGTTGCAATTGGATAGAATCCAGCTGATTCAACTCATTGAACCGAGATCTCCAATCTTGCGGCCAAACCCACGAGTTATCAGAATAAAGATCCGCAACCTTGTCTTCTAACAAAAATCCTGCATTGTTTATCATTCTAGGCGAAACGAAATTAATGAGAGGCCCTAGATTACTCCATATGTCGAACCAAGCTGAAGTAGTTTTACCATTCCCCAACTTAGACCAAATATAACCCCTTAAAATCGGCCTGATTTGCAGAATTTTCCTCCATGACCAGCTACAATTTGCCCCTTCATTACATCTCCAAAAGTTACCTTGCTTTAACTTATATGAATAAATCCAAGCGACCCATAGCGAATTCCTCTTGATTAAAATACTCCAAGCATGAGACGCCATAAGAGCCTTATTAACATCTCCAAGCCTCCTAATACCCAGCCCACCCTCATACTTTGGAACACAGATAGCATTCCAAGCAACTTTTGCTTTACCTCTATGAAAAGCCGCTTCTTGAGACCAAAGAAAGTTCCGCATTTTCGCCTCCAGATCTTTAATAATACTAGCGGGTAATATGAAAACTGAGGACCAGTAAATATGCATCGAAGCCAAAACCGAATTAATAAGCTGAAGCCTACCAGCGAACGACAAAAGCTTATTTCTCCAGTTATCGATTCTCTTCTCCATTCTCTCCACCAAAACACTACAATCTCTAGCAAGGAATCTCGATGAAATTAGAGGAACACCCAAGTACCTGACCGGTAAAACTCCCTCCTCAAATGGTAAGATATTCAAAATAGCTTCCTTGACAGCAATCGAGACATTACAGAAAAACGCGGTGCTCTTTTGAATACTAGGGACCAATCCCGACATATTTGTGAATCGAGTAAGAGCTTTCATAATAAATCGAGCTGAATAAACCTCTCCACGAGCAAACAGAAATAAATCATCTGCAAAACAGAGGTTAATGATACGCTGCTTCTCACATTTATTGTGAAACTTGAACGACCTATCCAACCTAGAAGCATGCTGAAGAATACACGAAAGAATCTCCATGACAAGCGTGAAGAGATAAGGAGATAGCAGATCTCCTTGACGTAACCCCCGACGGCCTTTGAAATACCCGTGAATTTCCCCATTGATACAAAGAGAATAGGTTGGAGAAGACACACAAGTCATAATCCAATCTACCATCCTAGAGTTGAAACCAAACCCCAAGAGCACATCCTTTAGAAACCTCCAATGAACGGTATCGTATGCTTTTTGTATATCTACTTTAAACGCACACCGAGGAGGCCCAAAATTCCTATGATAGTTGTGCATCAGTTCCTGAGTAAGAAGAATGTTATCCGAAATCTTCCTTCCCGGTACAAAGGCCGATTGGTTAATACCAACAATATGAGTCAAACACCCTTTAATGCGGTCCGCCACAATTTTGCTAATACATTTATAAATAACATTACAGCACGCAATTGGACGATAATCTGTGACCGTAGACGGCGTGGGCTTCTTAGGGATAAGAACAATGAGAGTATTATTCAGCTCCCGAAGAAGCTTACCTGTATTAAAGAAATCCATAATATCATTCAAAACATCATTCCCAACCACCTCCCAAGCTCCTTTAAAAAACGCCGCCGTATACCCATCAGGGCCAGGAGCCTTATCATTACCAATGGAAAACATAGCCCGTTTAACCTCTTCACATGTCACCGGACGAACCATATGCGTGGAAACATCAGCATTCAACTTATTCGAAAAAAGATCAGACGAGGGCCGAAGCTCTAAGGCATCTTCACTACCAAGGAACTTCTCATAATGAGTAACAAAAGCGTTAGCGACACTTTCCCCTTCAAACATCTCCCCTTCCGAATTCATAATAACCTCAATACGAGTCACATGATTTCTACTTTTTAGCGAAGCATGAAAGAAAGCCGTATTGGAATCCCCCGCCCGAAGCCAATCCACTTTAGATTTCTGCTTTAGAAAACGCTCTTCATCTAGGCACGCCTCTTGATAAGCAGCCGTAATCCTAGTTTCTTGATTACGAAGATTTAGATTAGAGGGCCATCTATCAATTTCCCGTTGGATCGCATCCAACTCCCCACGTAACGTTTCTACTTTCTTGTGCAAATTACCTTGTTGGAATAATAAAGCACGAAGAGGTCTTTTCAAAAGACGTAACTTTTTAACCAACTGGAATTGCTGAACACCCTCAACATTATTTTCCCACACCTTCTTGACCGCCTCAATAAAACCCGGTTTGTAAACTAAAAAGTTGGCAAACTTGAACGATTGATGCTTTTTATTGCCTGTCGCTGGAATCTTAAGCAAACAAGGGCAATGATCGGATAACCGATTCGGGTGGAAAAAAGCTACCGAGTTGGGAAACACATCAACGAAAGGTGTATTACCCATAATTCTATCAATTTTCTTTAGAAGACCAACTTTCCCTCCTTAGGCTTTTGGTTCCACGTAAAATGCATTCCCGAACTATTTATATCGAACACTTCTAGCTCCGAGACACACTCTTGAAAATCTCTCATACCAGGGGAAATAATCGAAGTGCCCATCGACTTATCATCCAGATGCAGAGCTGAATTAAAGTCGCCTAATATAACCCACGGAGTGTTACCAACAAGCACTTTATGTTTGGATAATTGATGCCATACCTCCCTTCTAGTGCGATAATAATTAGCCGCATACACAACTGAGCAAAATAACATCCTTTTATCTTGTTTAAAAATGATTTGAAAGTGCATAACCTGAGAAGATTGATCGAGCAAGATGACTTCAAGAATACCCGGATCCCAGCCAGCAATAATTCTTGTACCCTTCTGACAACTACTTCCATTCGAAGACCAATCCCACCGACGGAAAACAGAAGAACAAACCTTATTCAGATTTTGAATATCCACATGGGATTCTAAAATAGCACAGAAAGACAGCCCATTTTCCTTTACAATTTGACGAACCTCCTGTTGTTTCAGAGGGCGGTTCAACCCCCTAATGTTCCATGCAGCAAGACTAATCATTGGAAACAACTGGAGAAGGAGTGCTTGCCCCTTGTTTATCATTTGGTTTCTTAGTGTTTTGTAACATAAATTCATTCGTTTCATTAAAAACCTCCACAACCTCCTCACTGTCTGAGTCGACAAATCCATCGCCTTCAATATCATTCAAAGCAGCAAACGGATTTTTAGATTCAATTCCACTTGATGATGGATCTTTTTTCGCCTCCCCCTTCGGTTTGGCAATCACCGGCCTATATTCAAACTTTTGTTTTTGCTTATTAACTTGGAATCCCTGTTTTCGAGCCACTTTCCTAGCCGGAACATCTTGATACCCATCTTTATCAATAACCGGATTCTTTTTATCGTAACGCTTCCCTTGCACTTGATTCTTATCATTCTGACCCATCCTCTTTACGATATCAGGCTTTTTGGGGGTAAGAGGACATGTTTCAAACGAGTGGCCAAAGACACAACATTTAGAACACCTAGACGGGTACCATTCATATTCAACAAACATAGATTCTTTAACAAAACCCTCCCCCTCAAGTTCAGGAATGGCTAACGTGATTTCCTCACGCAACTCCTTGTCAGCAGACACCTCGATTAAAGCTCTAGCATAACTACTTCGGCCCCACATATCCATACACATGGACGTAGTATACGAATCCAGAAGTTTCGGTTCCCCAATTGTTGTGGCAATCATACTCAACCCATCTTCTGTATAAGCCGCAATTGGAATATCATGAATTTTAACCCATACCTGAACCTTTTTAACCTCCTTTTTCTCCAACTTAACAGTCGGATTCCATTCACAAAGGAACAACGGTTGAGACCGAATGATCCATGGTCCTCCTTTCAGAGCATCCAGCATACCCGTTTCATTAGAGAATTGGAAAAAGAAAAAACCATTCGCATTCATCATGGTTTTTTCCAACCCAAATTTCTTCCAGTTATTACGAATGAAATACTCCACAACCGGGAACGCCACACGGTCACCCAAAAAATATCCATATAACGTGTTAGCTAACTTTTGTTGCACTGCACGAACAGATTCACGAGGAAGAACAACGTCACATCCCTCATGCATAACTGGACTTGCAAGATTTCTAAAGTTAACTTTCCTTGACTTAGAAGCCGCAACCGAGTCCGCATACGATCTTGCATTCGAGGATTCACCTTGGACAGGATGAACATTACGCGCGTTAAAATCAGTCTTCAAACCCTGACTACCACTCTCGGGATCCCTACGGCTAGTTTGGCTACCTTGCACACCATCTTGATTTCTAATGACATTAGGGTTTGCATGGAGATCCTTCTTTGCCGCCATAAAAATTCCTTCGCTTGCCGAATCCGTATAACCTTCCACAGGTTTCGAAATCTCAAATAGCCCATCAATAACAGAATTGTTACTGGTAGAAAACATACCCCGTCTTGGGGCCAGATTGTTACCCTCAATATTCGTTACCCGCAAACCAATACCGCGCATTGGAACAGTATCCGGAGAAGAGTTTGGCTCGTACATCCCGGCATCCTTCAGAACATCAGCAGGGAACGGTGAAACTGGAACTCCATGCTGATCAAACAATCCTTGATTCACCAGTTTATCGGGGATGTTACTCCCCGGATAATTACGATCATTCATTAGCAGAAAACAACTCTCCCTTATACAATATAAAAACAAAACACCATGCACGAAGAACAAACGACCACCACGCCAAAACACCGAAAAACTGCAGCAGAAACACAGAGAACGAAACCCTAATCCTTAACCCTAGCGCCGAAAATCAATCCCAATTTGATTAATCCAGAGTATCAATCTAGCTAAATTTAACTCAGTAAACCGCGACCAATAACAACCGGATTAATTAAACAGGATGTCTAGACAGCAACTATGGCGGCGATTTAAGAAAAGCAAAAGAAAAACCCTAATTTCAGATTGAAAACTATTGCTAACGAGTTCGTTATAGAATTTTGAAGATCAAAACCATAATCACAGACTGTTATACAAACGATCTCAAAGAAATTGAAGGGTTTCATGATGAACAAGGTAAATCGCCTAGATTACTTGGTTATTCATTTAACCTTACATCATTCTTTTTAACTATACATATCTATCATCGATTTTCAAACGTTTTATAAAAGCAAACACTTAAACTGGATTCATGACAAGTTTTTGTTAAACATTTTCTTAAACCTAAGTCATGGGTCCTATTTTTCATAAAACCTATGAACTCGCCGGCATTTTTATGCTGACGTATTTTCACATGTGTTTCAGGTACAATAGTTGATGACTAATGATGATGATATTGATGCATGCTCACATAGGATTGGACGAGTGCCTTAGTGACATTAAAAGATCCAAGACTAGTTAACTATGTTATAATTTTCTTTGTTGTTAAGACATTGTAACTCGTTCAATTCAATAAAACGAAATTTGTTTAATCCATGGTTGTGAAACAATGATTCTGTTACAACACTCCCCGACGTTTCTGCCACGTTTTATTGTTTTACGTGGTCGGGGTGTGACAGAAGAGTTGGTATCAGAGCCAATGGTTATAGGGAATTAGGTTATTAGTAATGCTTTGACCTAGTCTATAACCTTCCTAGGACCCTAACACAAGATTCTTGTGTTTAGATTTTAAAACAACACCGTCACTTATCCTTAAGTGACAACCACAACAAGAACATAAATCTGATCTGCTTTGAAAACTAATCATCTGTTCTAGGATGATTTATCATAAGGTTTCGAACCTTCAAACTTTTCAAAATCTCGTCAGAGTTTGGGTCTAAATAATGTGAACACGTGTAAACTGGAAGAGTGGGTGCCTGTACCCTGAGTTTTCTGTCTAAGGCTAGAGTGTTCGTACAAATCCGCAGTATCGGACCAGTCACTCTTACCTGGGAACTCTTGGGGTGAGTGTCCACTTATAGGCGAGCATGTCTTCGCGATGCATCATAAGGACCTATTTACTTTGACTCAGCCTTTGTGTGTCGTTTGTTTGCTTCGTGGTTCAAACAAATGACCATCGTCCATGCTTTTGGTCGGTAATTTCCTATTCTTACCCAATGCCACTTCACTTGTTTCCTCTCTTGTTTCCCTTTTTTTTAGAATGCCTCCGCGACGCGAGAATCAAATACCTATTGAAGATCTGGCAGCTGTCATTACGCAGCAAACGACTGCTGCAATCCCGAACATCATTGCTCAATGTAACCAAGCTCTCAACAACAATAATGCCCCTTGCAACTTCAAGACGTTCAACTCAGCTAAGCCATCAAAGTTTTCTGGATCTCAAGGAGCGACTGCACTTCTGCAATGGTTCGAGAGTCTAGAGAGCACCTTCAGACATGTTCAATGCCCAAACGAGCGAAAGGTAGACTTCGCTTCTAGTGTCTTTGAGAAGCGAGCTTTGACATGGTGGAATGGTGTAATGAGAGATAGGGGTGCCGATGTGGCGCTAGCTCAAACATGGGAAGAGCTTCGAGCTTTGATGATGAAGGAATTCTGTCCTCGTCACGAGATCAGGGCCTTAGAAAGGGAATTCGACGATCTTAAGCAAGACAGCGGCGAACATCGAGCATACACTGATCGATATGAGGAGCTGAGCCTGTTGTGTCCTTCCATGGTTACGCCTTTGGATAAGGCGATCGAAAAATACATTGATGGCCTCCCTGACTCAGTTCAGGACATTGTTACTGGTAGTAACCCCACTACGGTTAGGCGGGCCATTGAGCTATCTGCAACTTTGACTGAATCTCAGATCAGGAAACGTAAGCTTTTCCGAAAGGGTGACAAGAAACCGGTCGAGGAATCGAAACCAATTGAGGAATCAAAGACCATGGATGAACAGACTGGATCCCCTAAGAAGTCAAAGAAGCGAAAGGCTTCTCAGAACTTCGCCATGGTTACTCACAATGATCAAACCGTCCTCAACCAACCAGCTCAACCCCCTGCTAGAAAGCCCTACAATGGAACTGCACCCTTATGCAACCAATGTAGCCTCCATCATCATGCCAATATAAAGTGCCGCAAATGCCAAACTTGTGGACTCATAGGCCATACAGCAAGAATTTGCCCAACTGCAGGTGCACCAAATCAAGCTGGCAACAATCCTGCTCAAGGTCGTTTTCCACCAGGTTCTTGCTTCAACTGTGGCGAGATAGGCCATTTCCGGAGAAATTGCCCAAAGCTTGCTAATGCGAATCCAGCGCAAGGATGAGCATCTGACTGATTGGAAGACAACACTGTTTAGAAATAATCAAGCTTTATGTATTATTTTCTTTTGTTGTCAAAGATCTATGAAACAGTTGTAATTGTTGTTTATAAATAAATCTTTTTATTTTACATTGCAATGTACAAATGTGATGGCATGTATAAACAACGTATCCCCTACAATACCGACAATCAAGGAGCCGTATTCCTTGAAGAACAGACTACCCCCAAAATCCTTTCAAATTTATAATCTCTTGCGTTTTCCCAAATACCCGTTTCTTTCAAGGAAACGAAGTACAAGGCGCAAGTTACAACTCTATACGAATACCCAAAGTACCACTATAAATTCTTAATAGGGTACCCAACGGTATTTCCGTATACCCTAAATTTTTTCGTACCTTAATTCGAATATTGCGTTTTCTTGAAAACGAAATCGAATTTTTGATAGATCATTCTATCTCTATAGATAGATTCTTGATAATGATTAAAGTGCCAAATGAAATCCACGGATTGGATTCCTGGTGTACTTTAAGTATCCGCGTCCAAAGATAACAAATTAAAAGTCAAACTAAACAACTTTGTGATTATGTGCTTATGTTCTCCCTTTATGTTCTTGGTGTGATCCAATTTTCTTTGTTGTTATCCAAATCCTCGTAGGATATCAAAAGGTACTACCTTAAATCCTTAAGACCCATGGATTATACAGTACTATTCCATAATTAGACCCCTTGAGTGGTCTAGTTAAACATATTTGATCCAAAAATTTGGTTAGGAATATCATGTGATGATATAGCTGAAAGGACTCTATAGGTGGTCTAATTAAAGAGATCATTTATCGATCTAATCAAAAGGACCCTATGGTGGTTTAGTCACACTCATCACAGGTTTGATTTTATTCCCCTACACATTATGAAACGCACTGTGCGAACTATGCAAGGAATCACATAATTACGGACGCGTACATAATTATGGAATTTAGTGCACAGAAACCACAGTGAGTTTTGTCATGAGTCTAGAGTGAACCCTGTTCATTTCCAATTCTGATGAAGCACCCGTTGAAGAAAAATGAACTAGCTATTCATTTTTCACTTCTGAAAGAATATCCGTTGTTGGAAATGAATATCCGTTTGCTTAATCCTTTCATTTCCATTTCTGAAGAAGCAACCGTTGGAAATGACTCCGTTTGTTCATTTTCGTTTCTAAAGATTATCCGTTGAGGAAATGAATATCCGTTTGATTATCCTTCATTTCTATTTCTGAAGAAGCAACCGTTGGAAATGACTCCGTTTGTTCATTTTCATTTCTGAAGAATATCCGTTGAAGGAAATGAATATCCGTTTGATTATCCCTTCATTTCCGTTTCTGAAGAAGCAACCGTTGGAAATGACTCCGTTTGTTCATTTTCGTTTCTGAAGATTATCCGTTGAGGAAATGAATATCCGTTTGATTATCCCTTCATTTCCGTTTCTGAAGAAGCAACCGTTGGAAATGACTCCGTTTGTTTATTTTCGTTTCTGAAGAATATCCGTTGAAGGAAATGAATATCCGTTTGATTATCCTTTCATTTCTGTTTCTAAGGAAGCATCTGTTGAAAATGACTCCGTCCATTCATTTTCGTTTCTGAAGAATGTCCGTTAAGGAAATGATAGGATTATCCCTTGCATATCTCTGGTGGTTATTTGACACAAAGTCACGGACAGACTCCTACGAATAAATTTCGGGACGAAATTTCCTAAAGTAGGGGAGACTATGACACCTGTGTCACTTCAACCATCAAACAAATACCAAACCAATGAAATATTGTATTTCATACTTGGGATTTTGTGTAAATATGTGTATCGTTTGCACATATTAATTCTTGTTCGATTTCGGGCTCTAAATCGCTATCTGGAGAGTTATAAGCACACTGATGCGTAAATATAACCAGTTTAATGCAACAAACACTCCGGAATAGTGACATAGGCTTAGCATACCTAAAATAACCCTTACATAACTTAGAAATAAGTTTTGGATGGTTTGGTATGCCGAAATCAAGTTTATTCGCTTACAGGGACTAAATTCGACAAATTGCGAAAGTATGTCAATTTGTACTGTAACAGACCCTCCGGAACATGATCATAAGTTAAAAACACCTTAAATATCCTTTACATAGCTTAGAAATAGGCTTTGAGGTGTTCGGTGTGCTAAAATAAACTTTTTGGTCATTCAGGGACTAAAAGTGTCAAAAAGTGCATAAGTTTGCATTTTCGCGCATATCTTACGTTTTGAATTCATCCGGACATCCAAAAATTTATGTAAGCATTAAAATATTATGTTTTAGTGTTTGTTTTTTGGGTAAAGGGTTACCCCGGTGAATCTATTAAAACAATCCCAAATAAGTACAAGTAGTGAGGATGAGTTCCACACTAGTTCATATACAGGACATGCCCCATATATGTTAGCCAAGCAAAACAAAACAACTATGACACCCCGTAACCTAGCCTACTAAACATCATGATCTAGCAGACAAAACAATAGACAAAAACAAAACAAAATCCTCAACCGCCATCATCAAAAATAAAGCTGCCACAAACCGGCAACCCCTTCAAACGAACCAAATGACGCCTATCCATTTGAGAATTTTGTAGAAGAGGTGCTTGCCCCTGCTTTCGAAGAGAACGGATGAGTACCCGATGTCATAAAAGCACTAGTTTCATTGTAGACTTCTTCGACCTCCTCTTCATCTGAATCCTGCCTGTCACTCGACTTTTCCTCTTTCTTCTCTAAACGGCCCACAGTACTACCTCCCTGACCACCATCATCATCCCTAAGCGCATCAAAAGGGTTTGACGTTGCTACCTGAGTGTTCACCGGCTTCTTCACTGACGGGATTGGTTTAGGGTTTACAACCGGTCTGTACACTACCTTAGGCTTCTGATTTTTAATATGCAGACCCTGGGTAGTAGCTTTCTTCTTCTTTGCACCAACAACCTGAAAATCATCAATCTTCTTCCCAGGATCCCCACTCGAAACAACCTGAGCCCTTTTTGGGCACGAGTTATCATCATGACCAAACACGCAGCAAGAAGAGCACCTTAACGGCTCCCAATCATATTCAATTTTAACCTCCTCCATTGAGTGACCCTTACCTTCTAAAGACGGGATTGCGACCATAACACTTCTCTTTAACTCAGCCCCGGCTTGAATTTCAATGAGAGCTCTAGCATAACTGCTTCTTCCCCATGACTCAGCACACATTGTAGTAGTGTACGAATCAAGCAACTTAGGAACCCCTATCTTAGAAGCAAGCAAACTAAGACCGTCCTCAGTATAAGCTGCTAACGGCACTTCATGCATCTTAACCCAAACTGGAATAGCTTTTATATCCTCTTTTTCCAACTTAATGGATGCCGACCACTCTTTCAATATAATAGGAACGTTTCTGATCATCCATGGCCCATCCTCTAACATCTGGTTCATCCCTTCTTTAGTCTTGAACTTAAAGAAAAAGAACCCATTCGCATTCATCATAAGTCTAGTCAAACCATATTTCACCCAGTTGTTCTTTGCAAAGAAATCCACCACAGGAAATGCCAATCGTTTACCCAGAAAATAACCATACAAAGTGTTTGCATACCTGTCTGTAACTTGTTTAACCGAAGATAAAGGAATCACCACATCTGCTCCTTCAACACTCTCATTAGATTCCAAAGCCCTAAAATTCACTTTTACTGCTTCTTTAGAATTTGCAGCCACGTTAGCATAAGAAACCCGATCCGCAACCCCCGATGTTCCACGATCAGCCAACATACTCGGTCCATTTGAGCCGGTTACTGCTGGGAATTCCTTGTTAAGGTTACCAGACCCTTCACAATCTGAAAATAGTGGAACAGCCAATTTCGTAAGCTTTTCAATTGAACTGTAAGTTGAAGCTTCCATAGGGCTTTGAGCCGACCCTCTTCGGGGTAACCAAGTAGTGCCTTCGACATCAATGAACCGTTTGGCTAATTCATCAAAAGAGACTGAATTTTTACCGCGGTCTTGCGGAAAAACCCCAGCTGAATTCTCTTCCATACGTTACAGACCAAACAACCGTGTCTTGTGTTTTCGTCAAACCCGAATCAGAAGAACCGTGACCAGAACCCTGAATTACTGTTGAACAAAGAACTGCCGTCAATAGGTATTCAGCAATCAAGGACAGCCGGCTGAAACAAAACCCTAGCCGGAACCACAATTGAAATCGATGAAAACCCTAGCCGCCGTCAAGGTTAGAATCGATCAAATTCCAACCAGAACGCAATCGGACCCAGACGAATATCCCAAACTTTGTACCAGAAACCCTAATTCGAAAACACTTGATTACCGAATTAGAAATTGATTACAGATCTTTAATCCCGTAATCAAGTGATCGCCGAACAGGAAGAGAACAAAAACCGAAACCCTAGAAAAGTAAATAACCCTAATCTGATTTCAAAAAGTTAGAAATAGAGAATCAATTGATGATAATCGACCCCTAGATGCTAACCAGATCGATCAAGACTCGGGATTTGATGAACGAATTGAAGGTTTCAAGTTTTTCCCCAAGATCGCCCAAGATCGCCCAAGATCGCCCCCTTCCTAGTTTACTTATGTTTTAGTGTTTGGCTTGTCAAAAATCCATTCGTCATGCAATTTGGACCGTTTTTGCGTTCGTTACGACTTCCGTCGTAATTAACCCAACAACGCAATCATACGGCCAAACGAACCGACATCCGGCATATTTTTGAGCATGTTTCATGTTCCCTATACTTTAACTTCATTTTAGAGCTTTGAAATGGGGTTAACGGGGCTTAAACGTGTCAAAAATGCATCAAATACCAAGTTTTGGGGCTGCAGGGACCAAAACTGCCAATTTTGAAAGTTGCTGACCTGCAAGGTCCTTACGGTCCGTATGGACCTTTTCTTACGGTCCGTAAGCATGTCCCAGATCAGCAAAATTGGTTTCCAGCTTGTTCCAGCTGTTCCACACCTTTGCTAATGGTTTTTCATCAATCTATGGGCTATTTTTGATGGTTTTTAAGTGCCCATGGTATCCAAATACCATGTGTCCACTTGTACGGCTTAGATCGAAGCTCAATCTTCGAGAAACGATCTTAACGGCTCTTGAATTCCTATAAATACCCACCCTCATTCATTCCTCCAACTCACACTTGATCTGATTTTGGCTCTCTAAGTTGTAGTTTATGCTTCATACCTGAGAGTAAATCGGATCAAGAGCTTGCGGGGACCTTCTGTAAGTATTCTTTCGCGTTTTTCGTTCGTTTTAGCGTTAAAGTCAAACTGTGTTTGACTTTCTGCATTGACCAGTTTATGGTCAACGCGAAGTTCGTTTGAACTTCATAACGTGAGCGTAATCACGATGGTTATAGTACCTAGTGACTATACCTACTGATTACCACGTTATCTAGGCTCAGTGACGAGTCGTAGTTTCGGCCAAAATACGTTTTCTCACGTATTTTGTAACCAAACTACTCTAGGGTATTAAAACCGTTTGTTTTAATACCAAACCTGTTTTCTAACTTTACTAAACATGTTCTAGCATGTTTAGCTCGTCGCTTTTAGATTTGTGCTTGTTTAGGGTCGTAAAGGTAAGCGATCTAATCAATCGCTTATGCTTACGAACCCGACCCATTTGGTCGATCGTTAGGATCCGACCAAACACTTTAGGTGACCATAGTTGTATAGGGAATAACCTTCCGAGGTTATACCTTATGGTCACGTCGTTTAAGTAGTCGTATGATAAGTAGTTCTTATGCCTTAGATAAATTACCAAAATGCCCTTTTTGCGCTAAAATTCATTTTAAGCCTATGTAACGTAACTTTTGACATATAAACTGTTTTGGCAACCATATTAAACATGTTAAGGCATATCTTGCTTGTCATAGGACTAGTTAGGCATTCCGAACGCGTTTTACGCGAACGACGCGTTAAAGTAGCGTAAGCTACCTAAACGGGTCGTAATGGGTCAAAAGCACTTAGGATAGGTTTTGTTTTAGTACGTAGGCTTTGTTAAACCATATTACATAAGTTCCCATACTTATTTGGTTTACGAACCCTCGTACTACCTGATCCTCCGATAGGTCCGTTTATTAATGTAGATACCTATATAGGTGCCGTTTGATTTCCGTGATCCCTTTAGCTTTGCTTGGTTGTTGTTCAAGACTTCTAAGCACCCTCAAGTGAGTACATAGACCCCTCTTTTACTGTTTTTCAAACATTTTGGGGTGAAACACATGTGCCTACTTGTTACTTTCATGATTTCATGCTTTTATATCATATACTTGCTATGTTCATTAGTACACTATTAGTACATGATTTCATTATGTTTTTGCTATGTATGCCCATTGTGTGCATACTTAGTACATCGTTTTACATAACATTTCATGCTATGTATGTTCATCATACTTAGTACATTTTACATCACATGCTATGTATGCCCATTGTGTGCATACTTAGTACATCGTTTTACATGACATTTCATGCTATGTATGTTCATCATACTTAGTACATTTTACATCACATGCTATGTATGCCCATTGTGTGCATATTTAGTACATCGTTTTACAAGACATTTTATGCTTTGTATCATGCTATGTATGACCATCCGTCGCATACTTAGTACATTGTTTGCGCGTTCTTACCTATGGTTTGGTGATTACATATTTCACTTGCAATACATGACATTTTGTTTACACATTTCTTGATTGACATTTGACAACGGTTTAGACATGGGCAATTTACATTGGTGGTTTATGTGGGTAAGTGATTTGAGTAACGAGACGTGTGTAATGTGATACAAGCATGGTGGATACGCCGCTGGTACTTCCTATATATAAGTGCTTGTATTATATTACATGGCGTAGCGTTATTTAAATCATTCATTTGGATTTATACATTTTTACACAAATAATATATTTTTCACAAGACATTGTTTTACAAAACAGTTTGTTTTATACAAACTCATTTTTTTTTACTTGGTTATTCATTTAACCTTACATCATTCTTTTTAACTATACATATCTATCATCGATTTTCAAACGTTTTATAAAAGCAAACACTTAAACTGGATTCATGACAAGTTTTTGTTAAACATTTTCTTAAACCTAAGTCATGGATCCTATTTTTCATAAAACCTATGTACTCGCCGACATTTTTATGCTGACGTATTTTCACATGTGTTTCAGGTACAATAGTTGATGACTAATGATGATGATATTGATGCATGCTTACATAGGATTGGACGAGTGCCTTAGTGACATTAAAAGATGCAAGACTAGTTAACTATGTTATAATTTTCTTTGTTGTTAAGACATTGTAACTCGTTCAATTCAATAAAACGAAATTTGTTTAATCCATGGTTGTGAAACAATGATTCTGTTACAACACTCCCCGACGTTTCCGCCACGTTTTGTTGTTTTACGTGGTCGGGGTGTGACAGAAAATTTAAGTTTGATATTGAGGATGAGATTCCTCAGTCACCAGCTAAAGACTTCGAGCCCAGATATGCATTTGAAGCAGATCATTATGATGATGTGATTGTTGAAGACGCTTCAGATTCATCTAAAGATGAAATTGATTTTCATTATGCTGGGGTTGATAAGACGTTTCCTTCATTTGTTGAGATGTTCAAAGACAGAAATGAAGACGAGATTAAAAGAAAGATTGTTGAAAAGATCTCCACTGAAGGTGTTCCTGAAACTGTTCCAAGAGAGATTCTTGCAGAAGAAAGAAAGAAATGGTTTAAGAACATGCCTAAAGAAAGAAAGACTCTCAGAGCCCTTCAGTACTTCACTCACAACAAAAATCTATCATGGGGAGATATTTTATCTTGGGGATACCTTGAAGATCTCAAAGTGTATGCCATCAGGAGAGAAGAAGGAGTTCAATACTTCGAGTTTTTGTCTGATATTGCTTCTCTGCCGTGGTGGGATGTGGATTAATTGGTAAAGACTAAGAATATCAAACAGTTCTACAATGGTCCTGAAGTTCGTCAACATGATCAAGATCTGTGGAACTACATCAAATTGCAAGCAAAGAATGGTTATCCTGATTGGAAGCCACAGTATCCAAAGCAGATTGTCAGAATTTTGGAAAACGGAGAGAAAGATATAACTCTGGATGTAAAGCTGCCCAAGTGTCTGAAGAACATGCCTCTTAGAACCACCGAGCAAGATTTTCATGATATATTTCAAGGATGGTTTTACAATGAAACAATGGCTGAAGCAGTGATCTCTCTTTTTGACAAGTCCACCGGAGAATCTAGAAGAATCAGTATATTGGATCCAATGTGGCTTATCAACTGCTCAAAGAAAGACATTGATTGTTTGTTCCTTAACAAGATTGTTTATGAGAAGAAAGACAAGGCTCAAGCAATGCAATATCAAGGGATTGTGGATGTGTGCTTTGCTCAACACATCAATTCTGGTAGATACTGGAAGTCTAAATGGAGAGGTATTGAAATTGATGAGTTCTTGAAGAGATACAAACGCAGTCAAAGATCAAAGGAGATAGCAAAGAAAGCTGCTGAGTTGGGTAGACGAAGAATGGGGTATGTGCCACCAACAGATCAGACGCCAATTGAATCTGAAGAAAACAAAATTCCAAAATGGGATCAAAAGCGTGATGGTGACCCAGAGTACAGGAAATGGTGGAGGACTGAAGGTAGACACAAGAGACGAAAGATGTTAGAAGGAAGAGAAGAAAAGAGGAGGCAAAAGGCTAAAGAGAGAAGGAGGAACAGGAAGAACTGAAGACTATGCTGGAAGGAACTACAGCTACATCCGAGGGGGAGTCTGTTAGTACAATAACGTTTGTAGCTTCCGTCAGCATGTAGTCATGTTTTGTATGTTTGTGAATAGTTTATGTTTGTATGTACGTTTGTAAAGCAAGTCAGGATATGGCGCGTTTTTGTTAAGTGCTGACCTGTGTTGACTATGCCAGCCGATCGGCTAGCCCAGCCGATCGGACAGCCCAACCGATCGAACAGGTTGTTCGATCGGTCAGCAATGTCAGCCGATCGACTAGCCCAGCCGATCGGCCAGCACTCACTCTATCCTGACTGTGCCTATAAATAGCTGTTCGATCAGCTCATTTGTAACCTTTTGATACTTTCACTCTCTGGAAAATTCATGTCCGTCTGAACTTTCTAAGGAGCTTGTACATTTTCATATTCAATCAATAGAAGATCAGACAGTAATTCAGAGTTGAATTTGTTCTCGTATATCTGTTGTGTGATTCAATGAATTCCGCGCATTAATCATATCCAATTCAACTAAGTTTCCAAAGTAGAGATCCTATCCAAGGGACCAACAGTCTATCCTTTAAGTGCTGAAATGCTGATTCCTATGTATTACCCCAACGATAGGTGACACCCTTCTGTGTCAGTAGAGTAAGCGGCTGCGCAATCTTTGAGAAGTCTTTAATGAACCTTCTGTAGTAGCCCGCCAAACCCAAGAATTGGCGTATTTCCGTTGGTGTACACGGTGCAGGCCAGTTCTTAATCGAGTCTACTTTGGACGGATCAACATGAATCCCATCCTTGTTTACCACGTCGCCTAGAAAGTGAACTTCACGAAGCCAGAAGTCACATTTCGAAAACTTGGCATACAGCTGTTCTGTTCGAAGGAGTTCCAAAATAAGTCATAAATGCTGCTCGTGCTCCTCCTGACTCTTAGAATAGATCAGGATGTCGTCGATGAAAACAATTACAAACTTGTCCAGGTATGGCTTGCACACTCTGTTCATAAGATCCATGAAGACTGAAGGTGCGTTTGTCAATCCAAAAGGCATAACCAAGAACTCATAATGCCCATATCGAGTCCTGAATGCTGTCTTAGAGATATCCTCGTCACGGACTCTCAGTTGATGGTAACCTGACCTCAGGTCAATCTTCGAATAGTAGCTCGACCCTTGCAACTGTTCGAACAAGTCATCGATGCGAGGAAGAGGATAGCGATTCTTCATGGTCACCTTGTTGAGTTCGCGGTAATCTATGCACATCCTGAAGGTACCGTCTTTCTTCTTCACAAATAATACTGGAGCTCCCCAAGGCAAAGAGCTAGGCCGAATGAAACCCTTATCCAAGAGTTCTTGTAGTTGTGTAGATAATTCTTCCAGTTCTGACGGAGCTAAGCGGTACGGTGCACGAGCTATTGGTGCTCCAGGAGCTAGCTCGATTTGGAATTCGACCTGGCGATGAGGTGGTAGTCCAGGTAAATCTTCAGGAAACACTTGAGGAAAGTCACGTACCACAGGAATATCCTCTAATCTCTTCTCTTTCGTTGATGCGTCAGTAAGTAGCGCTAAAATAGCGGAGTGGCCCTTTCGCAAACACTTCTGAGCCTTAAGAAAGGAGATGATGCCCACCACGGCACCACTCTTGTCGCCCTGAATTTTGAGAGGTTCTTTACCAGAACAGGAAATACGAACAATCTTCTCTTTGCATAAGATCTCTACTTGCTGTTGGGATAACCAATCTATCCCAATGACGATGTCGAAACTACCCAGAACTATAGGAATGAGATCGATAGAGAAAGTTTGTCCTGCGATGACAAGATTACAACCCTGAACTATGTGTGTGGCCTCTAAACTTTTACCATTGGCTAACTCTACGACATGTTTGGTGTTTAAAAGAGTTGGTGCACGTTTAAGCATTTGACTAACTTTTAGAGACACATAACTGGTATCGGCACCTAAATCAAACAAAACAGTAACATAAAAGTCGTCGAGAAGGAACTTACCCATCAGTACGTTGGGGTCATTCCTAGCATCACCCTGACCAAGCACAAACGCACGACCCCTAGCACCGTTGTCATTATTGTTTCCCCCATTGCCCTGATTATTGTTGTTGTTCTAATTCTGGTTTAACTGGGGGCAGTCCCGCTTGAAGTGGCCTTCTGATGCGTGCAAGTGTGTATGTGTTTTAGGTATATATTTTAAGCCCTTTTTACACTTTTTAGCCAAGTTTTAAATTTATAAAACACGATATTTACTAACACTACACACACATATGGGCAAGTGCACCCATCGTGGACGTAGTATAGTGTTGGTAAGATACCGAGGTCGTCCAAGGACATAAGAGCTTTTAGTACCGGTTTATCCTCAACGTCTAATCAAATCAAAATGTTAGAAAAGATTTTTAAAACTAAGAAAATAAAACTAACTAAATGCTGAAAAATAAAAATAAAAATAAAAACAAATAGACAAGATGAATCACTTAGATCCGACTCGTGTACAGTGTAACCTTTGATTATTTTCGCACTTTTGCACTTGTTTAAGAGATTATCTTAGTTATTGTAGTAGGCCCCTCTTTTGAAGGTGACGTTACCCTCAACCCAGTAGTTTGAGTCAGCAAGGATACTATCCTAAAGGGTCGGATTATTGAAAGATAATTAATTAAGTTATTAATGCAAATTATGGTAGGCCCCTCTTTTGAAGGTGACGTTACCCTCGACTAAGTAGTCTGAGTCAGCAAGGATACAGTCCTAAATAGCCGGGTTATAGTATTAATAGTAGTTTACTTATGAGGGGGTCAAAGAGTTTGGATCCCCGCCATCCAATACCTTTGAGTATTGAAGGAGATCCTACTAAATTTGACCCAGGTCCCTTGCAGGACCTCTAAACGCTGAACAAGGGCAAGACTCTTACCAAACCGTTCCCTTAACCCCCGACCAGGTAGCCAACATACCTCCATATAGACCGTGGAGATATGAATGGTGAAAATATTTTATTTTATATAGACAGTAAAATAATGTCAAGACACCACAGACAAACGATAAGGAAGAATCACCTTCAACATAAGAAACTACTTATTAAAGTCATTAATACAAAACCAAATAAAAAGTGCAAAAGATTAAAAATAAAAAGTATTACACTAGACACTTGTCTTCACCAAGTGACGTAAGAGACTTAGGCAAACATGGCCTTTGATTGTCAAGAACTATTACGATCAATCTTGGATCCCGAGACGACTCACACACTCTATGATGGACAATGGATGATGGTGGTGGATGATGGTGTTATGGTGGTGGTGGGTGAAGTGTGAGAGAGGTGGTGTGCCAAGGGATGAGTTGAAATGGCTCCAAGCACTCCTATTTATAGGCTGAACAGAAGCCTAGGCATGGCCCCGTGGCTGTCTGACACTCTCTTTCTTCATTAATTGTAATTCGCAATTACAATAAATGCGCCTGCAGTACTCTGACCACGCCCCCGTGTCCGCTGGGCACGACCCCGTGGTGGGCAATAGAAGCTTCTATTAGTTTGTCTTTTCTGCTGCTTCTTGGGCACGGCCCCGTGCTCGCTAATGCACGGGGCGTGTTCAGTCTTCTGCTTTCTTTGTTTTGCTTGGCTTGGGAGGATGCTGTCAAGGGGTCGGGCAATCCACTTTTGTCCCTTTTCTTGTATTTATGTTAGATTTTGCTTTCTTTTTGCTTTTTTTTTTGTTAATTTGAGCTCATTTAATCCAAAAAATACAAAAGGAAGACAAAAACACACTTTTTCTAACATTAGTACTAAAAAAGGGTTAGTTTTATGCCATATTTGATATAATTTATATGTTGCATTTTGCGCGTATCAAATACCCCCACACTTGAATCTTTGCTTGTCCTCAAGCAAAACTCTTTATATTGTGGCTTTATTCACTCCCAAATGGAATGGGTAGAAGAGAAGGTTTTTTTGGGCTTGTCATAGAGTGTCGGGATTTTCCAAGATCGTTTAGGTTTTATTTTTATTTATTTACAATTCTATTCGTCATGATTTATTAAAAACATTTCATAAGATAAATTATTTATTAAGGCATAACACACCTTTTTAAAATTTCATTTATATACAAGTTCACGTACCTCACGGGGGAAATCACTCACACTCGGCCGAAGGTGTATTTTTAGTGAATCACTCGAGAGCGGCGTGGAACTTATTTCTACCATAAGCTTGCCAAGCAATCAATCCTCCTCCTTTTTAGCTTTATACCTTTGTAAATATCAAGAGGACTTTTTGGGTGAAGGGTTAGGCTTGGGCTAAAGGTGGGTGGTTGGGTTAGTGGTTAGTTGAAAAGGGCGAAAAGGCGTAAAAAGCGTTGGTTTTCGTAAAACATTTTGTTTTTGTGACTTTTTATTTTTAATGAAGTATTTATTCAAATAAGCTTTTGTTTGAGGAGCTTTGTTTGTTTATCTCCAACTTCATCATCATTCGTCAATTTTTTTTTTGAAGAGTCACACGAAAACCAAGCTTTGTTACTAAAATAAGGGGAAAAAATGAAAAAGGGGTTTTGGTGGGTAAAAGGGTTTTGGGTTAAGAAATGAAAAGGTTTAGGCTCAAAGGGGTTAACTAGGGGGGAATTTTTGGGTAGGTGAAAAGAAAAGTGAAAATAATGGTGTTGAAAGAAAAAGGGTTAGTCCTAATGCCTCCATCATTTACTTACTTAGGTTTAAGTTGGTAAGGACCGGGAATGAATTATCGTGGCAAGTTCTAGAGTCGTAAGAACCAAGCGGCTATTCACACAAGAAACGAAAAATGAGCATTTAGTGTAAAAATATGTATTTGTATGCTCTATAAAGGCTCAAAACTCACTTTTGTGGGAATGGGTTTTTACGTGATCAAGTATATATAATCAAATTTTAACTAAGCTTGTCATGCCGTTTCATAATTTTCTTATGTTGGTTCTTTTTATCACGACGCTATCGGTTGTAAATTTGTAAAAATATAACCTTGTTAGAATTAGAATTCCCAACTTAAACTTAGACAAGTAAAAAAAAAATACAAATTTTTGAAAAAAATTTGGGGTGATTAGCGATTCCAAATAGAGTTTTGTGTAAGGCTTGTTATTAGGACTTGCAAAATTCAAGGTTTTAGCATCCCCCCCACACTTAAATTACACATTGTCCTCAATGTGTCCCAAAAATAAGTTTTTAGGTTGATTGTATGTGTAAAATGGTGTGAAAAGCATAATTTTATGTTACTAGCAGTCTGGACACGGCCCCGTGGTAACCGGGCATGGCCCCGTGTTCAGGTGCCAGTAACAAAAATTAATGAAAAGAAACAGAAGCTTGGACACGGGGGCGTGTTCAGTGAAGACGGCCCGTGTCCAGTTACCTGAACTGGGCGATTTTCTGCAGGATGTTCAGCACGGGGCCGTGTTGGCTAGACACGGCCCGTGCTGAGCTAACTGTAATGAAGAAATTGTTGTCGGATGGCCCTGTTTTCGTGCATGGGCCATGTTTCTCGTTTCCCTTGTGATCCTTCACCATCCAAAGTGTGTTTTACTCATTACAACACCATCTTAAAACCATCATTTCATTAAAGACCATAGAGAGAGCTACACAATGTTCCTAGAAAAGTAAAAAGAAATAAAAACGAAAAATCTTAACTAAAATAGGTTAGGAGGTACACAAAGTTATCATAAAGAGTTCTACTTCTTTGTTGAGAAAATTTCGGGAATAGTTTCCCGATGTAGTAGGACTCTTGGCCGATGTTTTTCTTCCTAGATGTTGCTAAAGCCATTCTTCTATCTCCCTTGGAAGGAAGAAGGCGGCTTCATTTTCCTCAACATCTCGCGGAGGAGGGGGAACACCTACCGGGACTCCTTGTACTATCCCTTGCGGAGGCTCTGGGTGTATAGCGTACCATTCGGCAGGTATGATGACTTCGGGAACCACATTCCATGCCCTTTGGGTTATTATAGGTACCAAAGGAGGAGAGGCGAGAAGGTTTAACCTCTGGTGCAAGAGGTTTACTTCTCGGAGACACCCTTCCAGTCCCACCGTTAGATGGTTGATACGGTCGACCAATGCTTCTTCCACCCCCGTCGTTTCATCAATAGCCTCTCTTAGGGCGTAAACATAGTTTATAAGAGAGTCTTCTGCCGTTGACGATCTCCTCCCCTGTCGGTTATTTCTTGATGAAGACGTTCCGCTTGTCCTGCTCGCCATTTCTGGGGAAATAGACCGAAAAGGGCTCAATTTTTACGAAACAGTACCTCGGACACGACCCCGTGGTCGCTGAGCATGGCCCCGTGTCCAGTTGTCTGCAGGGTTTTAGATCAAGGAATCTTGGGGTTTTAAATTATTTTCATGGTTTTTAGTCGAGTTTTAAGCACAGATAATTTAAAACAAAGTTACACAACTTACTTTGAGTAAGATCCCTTGGATAATAACCTTACAAACTTCACACTAAAGGTTGGAATCATGAAGTTTCCAAGCTTTAATGGAGGAAATGGTTGAAAAAAATTGAAAGAGAAGGCAATGAATAAAAGTGGAAAAGACAAGAGGGTTCTTATGCATGTTATCGCACCCCCGTGAAGTGTGGGCAGAATGGGGAAGCTCTGGGCGACTTTGGTGAATTCGTGAAACCCTAGCCGATTCAATCACAACTTGGTCTCGATCGATTTTGGTTAGTATCTAAGGATTCCTAATTCGTTTCGTTAGATTCAAATCATCTGAAATCAGATTGAGTTACGTGCGCTAGGGTTTGGTTGTCAATCGTTTCTGAATTCAGATTAAGTTTCATTCGGTTAGGGTTTACCGGCTGCATCTTTTCCATTCAATTCGATTAGGGTTTACGGTTGCGGCGGTAATCCAACGTTTTTCTTGCTGATTATTGATCTCGAATACCAGTAATTGTGGATTTGGGGTTATTTCAGTTTGATAGGGTTTGTTTGAGGCGGCTGTTATTGTGTCAAACTTTTGTTTCGGATTCAATTCTTGGACGATTTAGGGTTTGTGTTCAGCCGTCATACGTTTGATCAATGGATGAACGAACTGAGGAGGATTCAAACGTCTTTGTGAGGAAGATCCGAAGCATTGATGGGAAACCTTTTGAGCCACGACAGAATTCACAAATCCCTACCGTTTCAGAAGTGGGGAATAAGAAGGTTCGGTTCATGGTTCCGCTAAATGATACTGATTATGTTCTTGGCTGTTCGGATTCACCTGATGAGGATTATGCAATGGTTTTCGATAAGAGAAAGGTATCATTTGTGCTTCCGCTAAATGATGTCAGCCCGGCTCGTGTCCGAAAGCAGGAACAGGTTGAAAATGCTCGAGTACAGCAACAGTTGTATGCTGATGTGATTCTAAACAAACAGGTTGATTAGAATGGCCCTAAACGGGTTGGTAATACAAACCAGGCTCATAGTGAAGAGGAAAGTGCTAGGAAAACCAATGAAGTGGCTAACCAAGTACCGAAAGTCAATTTTCGGAAGCTAAGCTCGGATGCCTCATTGGAGGGTGTGGATGTAGTGCTCCCTATTGACTCTGTTCGTCAAGTTAATAACAGGTTAGCTAATACTCTTTATGGTTACTTCTTGGGGGATAGAATTGCATATCCGGTTGTTGATTACTTTGTGAGAACAAATTGGAAGAAACATGGTCTTCAGAAAACGATGATGAATTCAAATGGGTTCTTCTTCTTCAAGTTTGAAGATAGAAAGGGTATGGACGCTGTTCTTGAAGGGGGTCCTTGGATGATTCGTAACAAACCCTTGTTTCTCAACATTTGGTCCCCTACAAACAGCCTTAAGAAAGAAGAGTTTAAAAACGTCGCGGTTTGGGTGAAATTGCATGACGTCCCTCTAGTGGCATATTCTGATGATGGGTTAAGCATGCTGGCTTCAAAAATTGGTTCTCCTGTGCGGCTGGATTCGTATACTGTTGATATGTGTAATGATGCTTGGGGTCGGAGCAGCTATGCTAGGGCTCTCATTGAAATACCAGCTGATCAAGAGTTGAAAAGTAATATAACCATGGCTATTCCTGATTTGGATGGGAACAATTATGTTACGGTTACTATTCGGGTGGAGTATGAATGGGAACCTCCGAGATGTGCTCACTGCTGTGTGTTTGGGCATGACTCTGGGGAATGTCCTACTCGTATTGGCACAACATCGAGGCCAACAGTAGACGAGGATGGTTTCACTGATGTTCCGGTTAAGAAAAGTGCAAAGAAGAATGGCTTTCAAGTTAATAACCAAAAGCCAAAATTTGAGTACAGACCGGTGGATAGGAAGAAAAAGGCCGTTGCGCCTCAGCAGGTTTCTACTTCCCATAAAGTCCAAACTCATAATCCGTTTTCTGCTCTTGAGGGTGTTGGAGAACGTGGGGCTGCAACGCAAGAGAGAGCCAAAAAGGGTAGTCAGACTCATGTGGATTTAGATGAGGATGGGGTTGAAGTTGTTTATGATGAAACCAAAGATGCGGGTACATATACTTCGTCTTCTAGAACAGGGGCAAGCACCTCTTCGACAAAGAGATTCAATGGTTAGTTTGCATTCGGTTCGATTAAAGGGGCTGCCCTTTTGTGGGAACTTCATTTTCGATGATGGCGGTTGAAGATTTTGGTTATGTTTTGTTTTGTCTACTAGATATCTTGCATGATGTGTAGTAGGCTAGGTTTGATGTGAATGTCTTAGGTGTTTTTATCTGTTGGCTTACATATACGGGGCATGTCCTGTATATGAACTAGTGTGGAATTCATCCTCACTACTTGTACTTATTTGCGGTTTATAATAGATTTACCGGGGTAACCCTTTACCCAAAAAAAAGACAAGAGGGTTCTTTGGAACCTTCTTTTAGAACTTACCTAGGATAGTATGAGTGAAGATCCCAGGAATCTGTGTCTTTTGAAGTGGTAAAAAATTAGCAGGAATCAGGCTGCATTTAAAGAAAACTACAGCACGTTGGACACGGCCCCGTGTTGGTTGGACACGGCCCCGTGTGCAGTTAAAATCCTGACACATTTTGTCCGTATTCTGACAAAATCAGAAGAGAATCTTTTAGGTGGACACGGGGGCGTGCTGACCTGGACACGGCCCCGTGTCTGGAAGCTGTCTTATAGAGTTTTTCCATTTTCTAAGGAGCTTATTTGTATCGGGTGGTTCCTTACTGGATGGAACAACCCCAAAGTGCCTAAGATACCTTAATTGCTCTAGACTAAGACGAGAACGCAAGAGGTTGTCGGTGAGGGTAATTCCTATGTTTATTTTAGGTGGACAAGTCCAACCCTTTTCCGGGCTCTCGTTAAAGAAGGTATATGCCGAATCGCTCAGGTCTATGTATGCACCGAACGAAGTCGATGGAGAGTCCTTCACGGCACAATCGACATAGGGACGACTATCGTCCATGTCTTTGCTAGAGTCGAAGGTATTATCGGGAACAACGAGGTTGTTTGAATGCGATCCCAACAGTTCTTCTTGGTTATTGTCTTGAGATGAATTTAGAAAATCCATCCTAAGTTCTTTTAACCAATTAAGAATCAGATCTTCTAGTTGAAATAGTTCATCAAGAAGCATTTCTCATAAAATATCTGGTTGGGCGCTTTCGAGGGAGAGATAAGGATTATTTTTACTTTCGCCCCTCTTAAGGATACAGGGAAACGATGGGTCTATATAGTGGGGCTTATAGTTTAGAAAATAACATTCTAACTCTTTATGTCCTCCTCCACATAATTGACACCATGTACCATAAGAGTGCCGAAAGTAAAAAAAATCATCATCACTCATGTTTGTGTCAGAATTTACCAACCGTCGGGATCTTACGGTTCTGTTTTCAGCAACTGAATCTTGGGCACGGGGGCGTGTTGAATGAGCACGACCCCATGTTCAGCTTAGTGTCTGACTTAAAACAGGATTGTCAGTTCCAAAGATTGGGCACGGGGCGTGTTCAGCGGGCACGGCCCGTGCTGAGCTCTGTAGAAGCTGAAAAATTAAGAAAATCCTAAAAAAATAAAAAGAAAATAAAAAAAATGATTAGGCTGTTGATTCCTAACTTTCTTAAAATCCTTGTATCCCCGGTAACGGCGCCAAAAACTTGATGCGTGCAAGTGTGTATATGTTTTAGGTATATATTTTAAGCCCTTTTTACACTTTTTAGCCAAGTTTTAAATTTATAAAACACGATATTTATTAACACTACACACACATATGGGCAAGTGCACCCATCGTGGACGTAGTATAGTGTTGGTAAGATACCGAGGTCGTCCATGGACACAAGAGCTTTTAGTACCGGTTTATCCTCAATGTCTAATCAAATCAAAATGTTAGAAAAGATTTTTAAAACTAAGAAAATAAAACTAACTAAATGCTGAAAAATAAAAATAAAAATAAAAACAGATAGACAAGATGAATCACTTGGATCCGACTCGTGTATAGTGTAACCTTTGATTATTTTCGCACTTTTGCACTTGTTTAAGAGATTATCTTAGTTATTGTAGTAGGCCCCTCTTTTGAAGGTGATGTTACCCTCAACCCAGTAGTTTGAGTCAGCAAGGATACAATCCTAAAGGGTCGGATTATAGAAAGATAATTAATTAAGTTATTAATGCAAATTATGGTAGGCCCCTCTTTTGAAGGTGACGTTACCCTCGACTAAGTAGTCTGAGTCAGCAGGGATACAGTCCTAAATAGCCGGGTTATAGTATTAATAGTAGTTTACTTATGAGGGGGTCAAAGAGTTTGGATCCCCGCCATCCAATACCTTTAGGTATTGAAGGAGATCCTACTAAATTTGACCCAGGTCCCTTGCAGGACCTCTAAACGCTAAACAAGGGCAAGACTCTTACCAAACCGTTCCCTTAACCCCCGACCAGGTAGCCAACATACCTCCATATAGACCGCGGAGATATGAATGGTGAAAATCTTTTATTTTATATAGACAGTAAAATAATGTCAAGACACCACGGACAAACGACAAGGAAGAATCACCTTCAACATAAGAAACTAGTTATTAAAGTCATTAATACAAAACCAAATAAAAAGTGCAAAAGATTAAAAATAAAAAGTATTACACTAGACACTTGTCTTCACCAAGTGATATAAGAGACTTAGGCAAACATGGCCTTTGATTGTCAAGAACTCTTACGATCAATCTTGGATCCCGAGACGACTCACACACTCTATGATGGGCAATGGATGATGGTGGTGGATGATGGTGTTATGGTGGTGGTAGGTGGTGGGTGAAGTGTGAGAGAGGTGGTGTGCCAAGGGATGAGTTGAAATGGCTCCAAGCACTCCTATTTATAGGCTGAACAGAAGCCTGGGCACGGCCCCGTGCCCGCTGGGCACGGCCCCGTGGATGTCTGACACTCTCTTTCTTCATTAATTGTAATTCGCAATTACAATAAATGCGCCTGCAGTACTCTGACCACGTCCCCGTGTCCGCTGGGCACGGCCCCGTGGTGGGCAATAGAAGCTTCTATTAGTTTGTCTTTTCTGCTGCTTCTTGGGCACGGCCCCGTGCTCGCTAAGCACGGGGCGTGTTCAATCTTCTGCTTTCTTTGTTTTGCTTGGGAGGATGCTGTCGAGGGGTCGGGCAATCCACTTTTGTCCCTTTTCTTGTATTTATGTTAGATTTTGCTGTATTTTTGCTTCTTTTGTTAATTTGAGCTCATTTAATCCTGAAAATACAAAAGGAAGACAAAAACATACTTTTTCCAACATTAGTACTAAAAAGGGTTAGTTTTATGCCATATTTGATATAATTTATATGTTTCATTTTGCGCGTATCAAATACCCCCACACTTGAATCTTTGCTTGTTCTCAAGCAAAACTCTTTATATTGTGGCTTTATTCACTCCTAAATGGAATGGGTAGAAGAGAAGGTTTTTTTGGGCTTGTCATAGAGTGTCGGGATTTTCCAAGATCGTTTAGGTTTTATTTTTATTTATTTACAATCCTATCCGTCATGATTTATTAAAAACATTTCATAAGATAAATTATTTATTAAGGCATAACATACCTTTTTAAAATTTCATTTATATACAAGTTTACGTACCTCACGGGGGAAATCACTCACACTCGGCCGAAGGTGTATTTTTAGTGAATCACTCGAGAGCGGCGTGGAACTTATTTCTACCATAAGTTTGCCAAGCAATCAATCCTCCTCCTTTTTAACTTTATACCTTTGTAAATATCAAGAGGACTTTTTGGGTGAAGGGTTAGGCTTGGGCTAAAGGTGGGTGGTTGGGTTAGTGGTTAGTTGAAAAGGGCGAAAAGGCATAAAAAGCGTTGGTTTTCGTAAAACATTTTGTTTTTGTGACTTTTTATTTTTAATGAAGTATTTATTCAAAGAAGCTTTTGTTTGAGGAGCTTTGTTTGTTTATCTCCAACTTCATCATCATTCGTCAAATTTTTTTTTTTTGAAGAGTCACACGAAAACCAAGCTTTGTTACTAAAATAAGGGGAATAAATTGAAAAAGGGGTTTTGGTGGGTAAAAGGGTTTTGGGTTAAGAAATGAAAAGGTTTAGGCTCAAAGGGGTTAACTAGGGGGGAATTTTTGGGTAGGTGAAAAGAAAAGTGAAAATAATGGTGTTGAAAGAAAAAGGGTTAGTCCTAATGCCTCCATCATTTACTTACTTGGGTTTAAGTTGGTAAGGACCGGGAATGAATTATCGTGGCAAGTTCTAGAGTCGTAAGAACCAAGCGGCTATTCACACAAGAAACGAAAAATGAGCATTTAGTGTATAAATATGTATTTGTATGCTCTATAAAGGCTCAAAACTCACTTTTGTGGGAATGGGTTTTTACGTGATCAAGTATATATAATCAAATTTTAACTAAGCTTGTCATGCCGTTTCATAATTTTCTTATGTTGGTTCTTTTTATCACGACGCTATCGGTTGTAAATTTGTAAAAATATAACCTTGTTAGAATTAGAATTCCCAACTTAAACTTAGACAAGTAAAAAAATGCAAATTTTTGAAAAAAATTTGGGGTGATTAGCGATTCCAAATAGAGTTTTGTGTAAGGCTTGTTATTAGGACTTGCAAAATTCAAGGTTTTAGCATCCCCCCCACACTTAAATTACACATTGTCCTCAATGTATCCCAAAAATAAGTTTTTAGGTTGATTGTATGTGTAAAATGGTGTTAAAAGCATAATTTTATGTTACTGGCAGTATGGACACGGCCCCGTGGTAACCGGGCACGGCCTCGTGTTCAGGTGCCAGTAACAAAAATTAAAGAAAAGAAACAGAAGCCTGGACACGGGGGCGTGTTCAGTGAAGACGGCCCGTGTCCAGTTACCTGAACTGGGCGATTTTCTGCAGGATGTTCAGCACGGGGCCGTGTTGGCTGGACACGGCCCGTGCTGAGCTTACTGTAATGAAGAAATTGTTGTCGGATGGCCCTGTTTTCGTGCATGGGCCATGTTTGTCGTTTCCCTTGTTATCCTTCACCATCCAAAGTGTGTTTTACTCATTACAACACCATCTTAAAACCATCATTTCATTAAAGACCACAGAGAGAGCTACACAATGTTCCTAGAAAAGTAAAAAGAAATAAAAACGAAAAATCTTAACTAAAATAGGTCAGGAGGTACACAAAGTTATCATAAAGAGTTCTACTTCTTTGTTGAGAAAATTTCGGGAATAGTTTCCCGATGTAGTAGGACTCTTGGCCGATGTTTTTCTTCCTAGATGTTGCTAAAGCCATTCTTCTATCTCCCTTGGAAGGAAGAAGGCGGCTTCATTTTCCTCAACATCTCGCGGAGGAGGGGGAACACCTACCGGGACTCCTTGTACTATCCCTTACGGA